>NC_134797.1:59069138-59171638 GCF_046742065.1 Oratosquilla oratoria
AAATCTTGTATATATGTTTCTCAGGGTACATATTATTCATAATAATGACTCCCAGGTCCTTCTCATTTTCTATTTTTTTTTTATTTCTATTTCTTCTTCTCCCAATTTATATGATCCTACTATTCTTTTTTTTTCCAAATTCCATTATACTACACTTCTTAGTATTGAATTCCATCTCCCACTTCCTACTCCATTCCCATACTTTATTGAGATCACTCTGTAGTGACTCACAATCTTCTTTAGAGTTCACTTTTTCAACAGTTTTGCATCATCTGCAAAGAAGCTCATATAACTTTCAATTCCTTTATCCATGTCATTAATATATATAGCAAGCATTATTGGGGCCAGAACTGTTCCTTGTGGAACACCACTTATTACTTTATCCCAATTAGAGTGTTTGTCTCTTATTACTACTCTCATTTTTTTTTCTTGCAAAAAGTCTTCCATCCATTTAAGCAGATTGCCCTGTATTCCTCCTGTAGTTTCTAATTTCTTAAGCAACTTCTTATGTGGTACTTTGTCAAAAGTTTTTTTAGGTCTAGAGATGCACAATCAGCCCATCCATCTCTTTCTTGTATTATATCTATTAGCCTTGAATAGAAACACATTAAGTTTGTGACGCATGATCGTCCTTGTCTGAATCCAAATTGCCTTGGATTTAGTACGTTGTTTTTTCTAAATACCTTACCCATCTACTTTTGATAATTCTTTCACAAATTTTTGCTATTGTACTTGTTAGAGAGACTGGTCTATTGTTGGAAGGGTCTTCTTTATTTCCCCTTTTATATATAGGCACTATATTTGCTCTTCTCCAATCTTTTGGAACTTTTCCTTCTTTCAAGGAACTGTTTACTATGCTATGTATTTTGTCTGCCAGTTCATTCCTGCATTCTTTCAAAATCCAGTTTGCTATTTCAAGATTACTCAAGTGTTTCATTATTTCATTCCTTGTTATTTCTATTTCTTTCATAGGGGGGACTTTCTCCTCCCATTCGATATCTCCAGGTTGTATGTTCTCCCTTGTAAACATCGATTTAAAATGCTTGTTCATAATTTCTGCCATTTCTATTTCCTCTGTGTATTCAACTCCTCCTTGTAATTCCTCTAATTCTTGTTTGTTTTTCAGTTTGTTGTTTACAAATCTGTAAAATGGTTTTGGTTGATCTTTACATTTTTCTATGACATCTTTTTCAAATTTTCTCTTTTCCTCTCTGCACACTTGTACATATTCATTTCTATAACTAATATATATTTTCAATTTTTCAGGTCTTTTGTCTTTCTTCCATTTTGTCCAAGCTTTATCTCTTTTGTCTTTCAACTCCCTACAACTTTTGTTGTACCAGCACTTTACATATTCTTTTTCTTGCTTTTGTCTTGGGACATACTTTTCCACTCTTTTTTTTTTTTTCTTTCTTTTTTTTTTCTTTTTTGTCAAAATATTCCATTTCTCTTCCACTGTTGTTTCCTCTTTGTATATTCTTTCCCAGTCTTCTTTTTGAAAGAATTCTCTTATTTTATAAAAAAAAAAAAAAAAAAAAAATTCATACATCAATCTTCCTTTTCTATATTGTTCATTTCTTTTCATGTATTTTTCCTCATTTAGTTCCATTTCAACCAATATGTGGTCGCTTTTACTTATTGGTGTCTTATATTCAATCTTGTCCACTATTTCAGGTTCTGTTGTGATTATTAGGTCCAGTCTCGATGGTTCTTCTTCATTTCTATACCTAGTGTTCTCTTGAATCCATTGCGTCATTGTATGGACAATAATCATCTCAAGTAGAACATTTCCCCATGAGTCGTCTCCACCCTTTACTGTCATCTCTTCCCAGCAGACTTCTTTGCAATTAAAGTCGCCCATTATAACTATTCTTCCTCCATCTTCCATTATCTTATTTAGTGTTATTCTTGTGTCTTGTAACATACTTTTATGTTCTCTTTCTTCCCACGAGGCCGTTTTTGGAGGCACATAATTTATTACAAACTTTCTGCTCTTCCTATCTCTGTCTTCCACTTCCATCATAATCATCTCTACTGTATTCTTTCCATATGTGACATTCCTCACGTTTATATCATTCTTAGGAACATAACTCCACCCACTTGTTTTGTCTCTCTGTTTCTAATCCAATAATCATATGCATCATGTCCTACACTGTTGGGTTGTAGTGGACCGTTTAATTTTTCCTCTGCAATTCCCATTATGTCCAGTTCTTTTTTCCTTCAGATAATCATTCAGTTCGTTCAAGCCTGTTATTAATCCATCTATATTTGTGTAAGACACTCTTAATTTTCTGCTACTTCCATTGTATTTCTGTTTCCCTTTTGTTTTGTTTTTTCTGTTATGACCCATTTCCTCACTTTCATATTCACTACTCTCTAATAGAATTTCTCTTTTTCTGACTCTGTTCTGTTCTCGTTTTTTTTTTCTTAGCTTCTTGTCTTTTCGTTTTTTCCTCCTCTCTTTCCTCTTTATTCATTTCTCTTTTTATCCATACCTTTTTATATTGTTCACTGTCTGTTAGTTTCCCTGTTTTTGCTAATATATTCTCTGCTGTTGTTTGTGACCTGAATTTAATCTTAATTGGTCTGGTCTCATCTGTACTGTATTTCCCGAGTTTATACATATCTTCAATTTGTTTCCCTATTTCAGGTTCATCTTCCTGAACTAATTCTAATATATTGTTTACTTTTTCTTTTTCCTCCTTAATTCTCGTAGTTCTGTTTAAGTTGTACTTCTCTTCCATCCCTAATATAATTATACATTTCTTTTTATCTGCTAAGTCTCTTACTATATTCTCCTTCTCCCTCATTACTTTAATAACTGTATTTTCAGTTTGTTCTTTCATCTGCTGTGTCACTATGTCGTTAAATACAATTTTATTGTTCTCTTGGACTTTCTTCCAACCCTGTACTTCTTTTGCTATGGACTCTTTATTCTCTCTATTATTCCTCTTTAATTCCTCATTCTCATCTTTTACTTCCTTTAACTGTTTTTTCAATTCTTCTACTTCTTTAGTTAAGTTTTGGTTTTCCTTCTTTAATTGTTCCAATTTATCAACTCGCTGTGCAATCTGTGTGAGTTGACCTAGCCTACTTTCCCAGTGTTGAGCCATTTTTTCTAGTCTTTCCTCTAGCCTTGCTAATCGGGGGAGGTTGGCATCCCCCCCTTCATTAAATCCATTGAAATTATTATCTTCACTTTCCATTTTGTTGTTCTTATTTATATTTCTAAACTTAATGATTTTACTGAAATTATTCACTTCTCCCACGTCCGCTGAGGATCTCTTGTTGACATTCTTTATTCCGCCAGGGGGCGCCCGTGCGCCTCCCTCCTCATTTCCTTCCATTTCCCTCAGTAATCCCTCCCCTTCTCCTTTTCCATCACCTTCCCACTACACCACGAGCTTTCCCCTTCCCTATAAATACAAAAAAGGTACTTCCTCGTTGTTGAGATCCACGAAAAATCCCCTTCTTCTTTTCCGTGAATCGGTCTACGTGCGTGTGTGTGTGTGTGTGTGTGTGTGTGTGTGTGTGTGTGTGTGTGTGTGTGTGTGTGTATTCACTTGGTCTTTGGATCACGTGTTGGACTCGTGATCGACAGCTATTTCCCTCCTGGAAGAGAGCTCAGAGCTCGTAGGTCCGATCTATGGGTAATGCTATGACCTTACACACACACACACACACCCAACTCCCCGCCCACGAGAGTCAGAGTAACGACCCGAAGCGCAGCTGTACCGAAATAATTTCGGCCCTGGGCAGGATTCGAACCAAGCACTACGCGCACCACCATGCTAGTAGTTCTCATCGCTCTACCAACTGCGCCACCGAGTGTGTGTGTGTGTGTGTGTGTGTGTGTGTGTGTGTGTGTGTGTAAGGTTGCAGTATTATTCATAAATCGGGCCATACATGAGCTCTCTCATCCAGGAGGATAATAGCTGTCTATCACGAGTCTAACGCGTGATTCAATACCGTGGTGAAAAACACATACACTGATTATTTCATCGTTCCTTTCCTTCAACATTTTCACATCCTATATTTTTCCACACGCTCTCTTGGATGCCACTGCATAACCTATTATTATTCTATCAATTACCTTCCCACCAATCTGACCCGCGTATACTCAGGCAAATATCTCTTTTTCAATATGGTATTAGCAATAACTAATTATCTTTAAGTACGCATTCCAGTATGTTTTATCCATTTTCATTCTTCTTTCAAGGTACACCATACTCTCTTATTACACGATCCAATGTCTCATCGCCCACTCTAGCATTCAAATCTCCCATCACCATCACACTTTCTATTCAGAACTCTCCACACAATTACATTATTTTACTTTTCTCTCTTCTCATTTCTCTTCCTACTAGGACCAAGTGCACCCATAAACACTCTCACCTTACAACCTTTTCACAATTTTTGCCCCCGTCCCTCCCCCCCCCCCAAAAAAAAATAAAACTTCCTGCCGTTCAACCGCACACCTTAAACTTGTCAACACTTGCCAACAGTCACTCCTTCTACACCCTACCGATCGCAAGGACAAACTCAACTTCATAGTTTCCTTTCTGCTTAGTTCCACTCAACGCTAACATATCCATTTTTCGTTTCACAAACAGGCTTACAATTTTTTCCTTGTTGACTCTTTCTACAACCGTGTACATTCAAACCTTATTACTAGGATTCTGGTGGTGGGAACTTATGAGTGGAGGCAACTACACTGGTAAAAGTGGAAGCATATAGAACGACGATATACCTATAGAAACAAATGCATTTACTGTATATCGCATCCATGTACCGTTTGGCATATGGCGAAAGGAGTTGCACCAAATCACCTTACAGGACACGAAAGTTATAATGAATCACTCGTCTCCTACGTACCAAGTGTCACATCCATTTTCCTCCTCCTCCTCCTCCATCCCCCTTTCACTCTATCGATTTTTACCGAGAGGGCTAGAGCTCCCGTTGGTATTTAAACCCTCCGACTGTCTCTCTCGACGTCAGTTCCTGACCAACCTTGATTGCGGCATAGCTTAGCTGAATTCTTAAAGCCCGCTTTTTCCTGCGTCGAGGGACAGTCTCTCAATATAAGGCAGGTGTGTATTCAAGTTCTTTACGTGCATTTTTTTTTTTTTTCGTGTGTAGAATAGATGACAGATGCCAAGGGAGCAAAGATATTCCTATGCGTAATTTTGACTGCAATTTTTTTTTTCTGATTTGTTTCCACAGGTGAAGATGGGAAGCCAAACGCCTATGAGAACCTGGATGGTTTTTGTGGTTACTCTTGGCATCTTCGGCTTCAGGTACGATTCCTTAAGTTTGCTTTACCTTTCCAATAGAACACAGATAAAAAAAAATGCTCAATAGTTGAACATCCAACCGAAACTAGTGGCCAAGTTATCTTAAATATCAGTCGTATGAAATAGGTTTTAAGGTGACTAATCTTAGTGATTTCTTTTTCTTTTTCTACTAGGTGTATGACGGAGCCACTAGAAAATAAGGAAAATGTGGTTGACAACAATACCAAATTCAAGCCAATGGATTTTAGAACTGAGATGAAAAGGGAAAGCCTCTTGGATAAAAAAGAATATGTCAGTAATTCTCTCGATTCCCCTCTTCAGGGCCGTAGTTTGTTTTGGAACAGAGGAAATTCCTTCAAACCATTACATTCCGCTTTGAAAACTGCCGACACCATGGAGCCTAATGATCACACCTCCGAGCATAAGACAAGCCGAAACGCTAAAACGGATGATCAAGATCAAGGGTCAGTGGACTTTAACCCTCAGCAAAGTGGGAAAGACGTTGGAATTGTGTCTACCCAAACAAGTGGGGCGAGCCAATTCGCAGGACAAGCCGCAAGACGAAACAAAATCAACAGTCCCGGTACAGATGCACAAAGCAAACCCAATACGTGGGATTTCTGGTATGAAAATGAATTTGAAACTGTGTTGGGTCAACGTAGAATGGATGCAAGGAGTGGTCGCCGATCAGAACGATCTGTGGGTGGTTACAGATCAGAAAATAATGGTGCGCACACACGACGATCAGATGGTCGTTACTTAGTCCTTCGGCGATCAGAACACAAGACCGCTCAACGAGGTAAAAATCAAAACCTGCATACTCAGCGAGGGAAACAACCCTCTGACAATGCTCGAATGGATTCTCAGCGATCAGGGGAACAACGAAGAGATGTTCGACAGCTCCAAGAAGTACGATCGAGTGCTACAAGGAACGCGAAGCAAACATATTCTCAACAGTCAGAAATATCACAAACAGATATCCGACGAGTAGCTGAGCGTCGAGCCAATGCCAGACAGTGTGACCAAAGACGAACAGGTAACCATCGGACTGAGGAAAATCAAATGAATACCAGGCGATCTGAGGAACAGCGAATAAATACCCAACGACATCAAGAACCACGAATGGCTCTTCAACGGTCAAGAGAACGACGAATTGATCCCCGACCAACTGAAAAACGACATCTGCATGTTTCGCGATCAGAACTACATAGTCGACGATCTGGTGAGCAACGGATGAATGCACATCGAAAAGATGTATCTCTATCTTGGGAAGGACAGATGAATGCCCAGCGATCTGAAGAACGACGAGTGGATACCCAGCGACACAATGAAGAATGTTTGAATGTCTATTTGCCTAATGAAGAGCAGAAACATGATCAGGAAGCCCAAAATACTCTAGCACAAGCTCGACGATCCGAAAAACGAGAGGCATACGCACAGAGAATTGAAAACCAGAGAACAAATATTCGACGGTCAGTACAACGGCAAGTAAATTCTCCACGTCTTTCAGAACGACGAATGTATACGGTTAGATCAAAAGAACAACGTGTAGGGGTACGGGAAGCTCACAAAACGCTTGCTAATAGCCGAGAATCTAGGATTCAACAAATAGACACTACCAAACCTGGAGTGCGGCGATCTTCGGAGAGACAATTGGATGTTCAGAGATCTGAAGAACGAGTAGTCACTCGCGAATCAGCAGTACGACGAGTAGATGCTCGGCAATCAGAAGTGCGACGACTAGATACTCGGCAATCAGAAGTACGACGAGTAGATATTCGGCAATCAGAAACACGAGTAGATACTCGCGAATCAGCAGTGCGACGAGTAGGTACTCGGCAATCCGAAGTGCGACGAGTAGATACTCGGCAATCAGAAGCACGACGAGTAGATACTCGGCAATCCGAAACACGGAGAGAAGATACTCGACAATCAGAAATACGGCGAGTAGGCACTCTGGTACAACGAGTAGATACTCGGCAATCAGAAGCACGACGAATAGATACTCGGCAACCAGAAGTACGACGAGTAGACCTTCGGCGATCAAAAGAACCATTGGTGGAGGCTCAACGATCGAATGACCGACGATTGAACGTCCAGCGATTTAGAGAAGAACAAACGGACGTCCGGCGAGCACAAGAACGACGTACAGACAAAATCCGGATTGGAGCTCGACAATCCACAAAACTGGAGACAGACACAAGGAACTCTGAAGCGCAACAACTGGATGCCCGTCGAAGTGAAGAACGACGAATGGGTGTCCAACGGACCGAGAAACTACGAATAAATGATCGACGAACCGAAGATCGACGATCAGATGCTCGACGATACGAACAGCAACGGGTGAATCGTGAACGACCAGAAATACGACGATCGGATGAGCGACGAAATGAAGCTCGACGAATGGGTGCACACCATTCTGAAGAACTACGCCATGTTACCAGAAGTACTGAAGACCGGAGACTGAATTTCGGGGGATTAGAGAGACAACGGATGGATGCCCGATGGTCTGAAGAAAGGCAAAGAAATAGCCGAGAACCCAAGGAACAACGATTAGATGCACGAAGGTCAGTCAAAGGACGAATAAGTGATCAACAACCCATAGAATCGCGACTGAATCCTGCACAACCCGGAAAACAGATTAGTGTATTCAGAGAGTCAAAGGAATACAGACAATCTGAAGATCGCCAATTAGCTGCTCGAAGATCTGGGGAACAACGTACTGATATGAAACGAAGGGACACACAACGAGCTCATCTACAACCCAGAGACCAAAATCAAATGAAGAACCGAATGTCAGGTATCCAAAGACCTCAGGTGTTTGAAAAGTATCGGATGGACAGCCGGCGATCAGAAGAACGACGAATGGATGCCCGGCAATCAAGAGAGACGTATGCTCCAAGGTTAGAAAAAAGACAATCGGGAGCCCATCGGTCAGAAATACTACGAATGACTATCCGCAGGTCAGAACGTCGAAGTGATGGTCGGCACCAGGCAGAGGAACGTCGAAGTGATGTTCGGCACCAGGCAGAGGAACGTCGAATAACACCCGACCACTCAGAAGTCCGTTATTTGGATACTTTGTCATCTGAAAACCAACGGATGGAAGTCATAGGATTCAGAGAACGCCGAATGGATGCCCGATCAATTAAGAAACAACGAAGGGTTGTCCAGCAATCGAGGGAACATCGAATGTCCGTTGCGCGGTCTAGAGAACAAAGAATGGACACCAAGCCGTCTGAGGTGCACACTGACTCCCGACAGTTAGAACACCAAACGAGTACTCGGCGAACAGCAGATAGACGAATGGATGTTCGACGCGCTAACGACCGACTGGTGAACAACAGAAGAATCGGTGAACGACAAGCAAATGCACAACTGTCAGACGAACGAAGGAGGCATGCTGGACAAGTCGACAAACGACGCACGGATGACCACCACTTACAGAAAATCCATGCCGATATGAAACAAATAGATCAGAGACAAATAGGTGAGGTGGAGACCTTGTTTAAAGCAAAAATTTCCATGAAGGAAAGCCATAGTTACGATGATGCCGAGTATAAGGATGATAAACTGTCTCAGGCAGTCTCTACATTGTGGATATCAAAAGATTTGCCAAATGACATGGCAGAAGTGTTTACGTCAGTTGGCAGTACTCTCCTCTACACTCAGGTAAGATTAACCTTAGTGACATGTTGCATACTTAGCAGTTCTTGACTTTGAACAAATTATCCCACTTGTGATAGCCTTCATGCTAATGATAAATTTTATTTGCTTTGCTTTTTAGACTGCTCCTGCTGATCAAGATTTCTGGAGATCAGAAAAGATTTGGACCTTTGGGAATTTTCACATTACCGGAAAAGACAGGCAAGTAATGAATATGAATTGTGTGATACTCCACCCAAAGGAATTTCTGTTTTATCTTTACAATGTTTTAGACCCTTTAGAACCTATCATACATTTATTAGAAAGCTTACAATATATATTTATCAGTATAAATATTTTCAGGAATATGTGGGAACTCCTACTGGCTGGGATGTGGACCGGCGCGGTTGGATTGGCATTATTCCAGACGCGTCCATTCTCGATGAAGCAATCTATGTGCTGAGAACGTCTTATCAGGGATACTCTTTCTGAGATCGAGGGCACAGGTATGGGAAATTCGCAAATAAATTTAATAAGCCTCTTACACGCACAAACGTGTGCATGCATGACACTAGTGTTGTATATATATATATATATATATATATATATATATATATATATATATATCTATATATATATACATATGCAAAGCAGTCACATAAACAAGTGATATCTGCCGAAACCACTGGAAACAAATGTGATCGAACGTTTTCGTCTATTAAGGCATCTTCAAGATGTCCAGACAAAAACGTTCGGTCACCGTTTTTTCCCAATGATTTCGGTATATATATATATATTATATATATATATATATATATATATATACATATATATGTATATATATATCTATATATATGTATGTATATGTATGTATTTATAACTACAAGTCCCAGTTTCGGAGAAAAAGATAACCGTTGTAAGAAGGTACGTATACTGCAATCACTGTATGTGATCCTATTAAGCGCGGTTGTATATTTGGGGTTGGTGAATTTATATACTAGATGGAGGAAACAGATTGGTGACGTTGGAAGGCAAGCATGCTAACGCGTGATCATTGATTATTGCGCGCCAGGTGGTGGCGTCAGGTCTGGGTGAGCAACTTGAGGTCCGAGTTTATTGATATCTAGATTGGTGATGGGGTCAGGGGACCATTGCCCTTTAGGCGTACTAACTTTTGGTCATTCTTTAATCTAGGAGAATTCAACTGTTTTCATTCTATATGTGCAATTTTATTTGTAAATGATGGCAGCCTTGTTCGAATTCATGTGGAGATTTAAATTTGTGGGATGAATATATGCCGCTAAGTTGTCCTGAATATACTTGATGGAATTTTTAGGTTCCCTGATCCTAGTAGGAAGGTCTCTTCCCGTTTGGCCTCAATAGACTTTGAAGCAGTCTTGGCAAGGTATTTTGTAGACTCCCGGGCTTTGTCTTTAGATCTTTGGCAGACATTTACAGTTTTTGTTTTTACAGTATTAGGGTAATTATAACTAATTTTATTACCGCCAGGGAGAAGGTCATCGGAGATGGACACGGGGGGCATTGTGGGAGCATTTAGTGGTTTCTAGTCCCAGGTGTTGGTTTTGGGGAGACTGTGTGAAAACTAGTTTTGGCTTGATTTGTTTTGCTAAAAACCAGGGTGGGTAACCTAGATTTTGTAGTTGAGATGTTATTTTGTGTGTTTCTGTGTATAGGTATATTCCTCAGAGCCCTCAGATTCTGATCGCCTAATTATTTAGATTAAGAGATACATAAGAAACAGTTACAAAAACTTATTTTTCATTTTTTACAGAATTGAAATGAATTACTGAATCCAAGTTTTATATTTATTAACAATCTGTATGTCCCGCCGACAATTTTGCTAATGGGTGACAAGCTGCTGTCCCAAAACCTTCATTTTCTTTGGTTTTGGCTTCGCAAACATAGAAGCACTGGCAACTACTGCTTTCGTCAATGTACGTATGCGTGTGTGTGATTCACCATGGTCTTGGATCACGTGTTGGACTCGTGATCAACACCTATTACCCTCCCAGAAGAGAGCTCAGAGCTCATATATGACCGATCTATGGGTAATACTGTGACCTTTACACGCAGACACACCCCAAACGCCCCGCCCCCGCCCACGAGAGTTGGAGTCACGACTCGCACCGCAGTGATACTGAAATTATTTCAGCCCTGGGCGGGATTAAAACCTGGACCGCCATAGGGGCAGCCGGGAACTCTACCACTGAGCCATCGTGTGTGTGTGTGTGTGTGTGTGTGTGTGTGTGTGTGTGTGTGTGTGTGTGTGTGTGTGTGTGTGTGTGTGTGTGTGTGTGTGTGTGTGTGTGTGTGTGTGTGTGTACGCATGCCTGTGTGTTACTATCTAATTGCCTTTACCCATAACATTCCCAAATATTTCTTTCGTTCTTGTAACTGTTTCGTTTTCCACTGAATACATCACTGATGGCCTCTGAACTTTTTCCCCGTCCCACACTTCTTCCAGTCATATATTTTGTAGACCTTTTGTTTTAATGTGAAGTACTGCCCGTCCTCTAACCTCTAATATGGGTGTGCGGTTCACTTTATTTCATGATGAAGGATTTCTAGTGTGAGTTACCTCAGGCAAGTTTTCAATCAAAAGGGCGTAAAATTTACTCATTGGCATCTTCTACTCGCTCCATGTTTTCTGGGGTGCACAGAATTCTCCCGTATACAATATTCTAAATGCTCTGCACTCGTCCATCCTGTCACGATTAATCTGTTTTTCTTCTTTCTTGAAGGCACTCGTCTATCCTGTCACGATTAATCTGTTTTTTTTTTTTCTTTCTTTCTTTCTTGAAGAAACTCGTCTTCTTGGAATGGTTATCACTGGACTGATGTCACAACATCCGTTGCACGTCTGCGAATGGTTGGAACACTCTACCGCAAAATAGACTCACCGATATACGAATACAGACTAATCTGTCTTTTTACAAGTCCACGATATTCCCAGCATATGTATAAATATATTTTAGGAAAAATATAGCCGTATTGTATATAATCTTCTCCCATCATTGTGTAACAGAGCCGAGAAGATATTTAGGATTTGAAAGCATACCAAATAAAATAATATCTCTAATTCGGTTTTAATTCTCCTCAAATCATTTTTGCAGCAAACGTTGAAAAATACACACACACACACACACACACACACACACACACACACACACACACACACACACACACACACACACACACACAATCGTCGGATTGACGACGAAGATTGGAACTCCGGGAAAAAAAAACCGCAATTTTCGTGGATTTCAACTACGAGGAAGTACCTTTTTGTATCATTAGGGAAGGGGAAGCTCGTGGTGTAGTAAAAATGTAATGAAAGGGGAGAAGAGGGGGGATTACTGAGGGAAACGGAAGGAAATGAGGAGGGAGACGAACGGGCTCTCCCTGACAGCAGATAAAATGTAAACAAGAGGTCTGCTGACGACACAGGGGAAATCGAAAATATCAGTAAAAGCATTAAGGTTAGAAATATAGATAAGAATAACACAATAGAAAGTGAAAATAATAATTTCCATGGATTTAATGAGGGGGGGATGCCAACCTCCCCAGATTAGCAAGTCTAGAAGAAAAACTAGAGAAAATGACCGAACATTGGGAGAGTAGGTTCGGTCAACTTACAAAGATAGCACAGAGAGTTGATGAATTGGAAGAGTTAAAAAAGGAGAACCAAACCCTAAGGAAATAGAAGAATTAAAAAGACAGTTAAAAGAAGTAAAAGATGAGAATGAAGAATTAAAGAAGAAGAATAAAGAGAATAAAGAATCCATAGCAAAAGAAGTACAGGGTTGGAAAAAAATTCCAAACGAATAACAAAATTGTATTTAAGGATATAGCAGCACAACAGATGAAAGATCAAACTAAAGACACAATTATTAAAGTGATGAGGGAGGAAGAGAATATAGTGAGAGACTTAGCGGATAAAAAGAAATGTATAATTATATTGGGAATGAAAGAGAAATATATTACAAATTGGACTACAAGAATAAAGGAGGAGAAGTAGAAAGTAAATAAGATATTGGAAGTAGTTCAAGATGGAGCAGAAACAGGGAAAGAAATAGAAGAATTATATAGACTAGGGAAATACAATACAGATAAGACCAGACCAATTAAGATCAAATTCAGGTCACAAACAACAGCAGAGAATATCTTAGCAAAAACAGGGAAACTAGCAAATAGTGAACAATTTAAAAAGATATGGATAAAAAGAGAAATGAACAAAGAGGAAAGAGAGGATGAGAAAGCAAAAATACAAGAAGCTAAGGAAAAAAACGAGAACAGAACAGAGACAGAAAAAGAGAAATTCTATTGGAAAGTAGTGAATATGAAAGTGAGAAAATGGGTCATAACAGAGAAAAACAAAAGGGAAACAGAAAACACGATGGAGGTAGCAGAAAATTGAAAATATCTTACACAAATATAGATGGCTTGATAACAGGCTTGAACGAACTGAATGATTGCCTGAAAGAAAAAGAACTGGACATAATGGGAATTGTAGAGACAAAATTGAAAGGTCCACTACCACCCAACAGTGTAGGACATGGTGCATATAATTGTTGGGTTAGAAACAGAGAGGTAAAACAAGGGAGTGGAGCTATGTTCCTGACTGAGAAGGATATAAACGTGAAGAATGTCACATATGGAAAAATAGAGTAGAGATGATTATGATGGAAGTGGAAGACAAAGATAGGAAGAGCAGTAAGTTTGTAATAAATTATGTGTCTCCTAAAACAGCCTCGTGGGATGAGGGAGAACATAAAAGTATGTTAGGAGACACAAGGATAACACTAAATAAGATAATGGAAGATGGAGGAAGAATAGTTATAATGGGTGACTTTAATTGTAAAGAAGTCTGCTGGGAAGAGATGACAGTAAAGGGCGGAGAAGACTCATGGGGAAATGTACTACTTGATATGATTATTGACCACACAATGACGCAATGGATTCAAGAGAACACTAGGTATAGAAATGAAGAAGAACCATCGAGACTGGACCTAATAATCACATCAGAACCTGAAATAGTGGAAAAGATTGAATATAAGACACCAATAAGTAAAAGTGACCACATATTGGTTGAAATGGAACTAAATGAGGAAAAATACATGAAAAGAAATGAACAATATAGAAAAGGAAGATTGATGTATGAAAAAACAAATTTTGATAAAATAAGAGAATTCTTTCAAAAAGAAGACTGGGAAAGAATATACAAAGAGGAAACAACAGTGGAAGAGAAATGGAATATTTTGACAAATTTTATAAAGGAGTGGAAAAGTATGTCCCAAGACAAAAACAAGAAAAAGAATATGTAAAGTGCTGGTACAACAAAAGTTGTAGGGAGTTAAAAGACAAAAGAGATAAAGCTTGGACAAAATGGAAAAAAGACAAAAGACCTGAAAAATGGAAAATATATACTAGTTATAGAAATGAATATGTACAAGTGTGCAGAGAAGAAAAAAGAAAATACGAAAAAGATGTCATAGAAAAATGTAAAGACCAACCAAAACTATTTTACAGATTTGTAAATAACAAAGTGAAAAACAAACAAGATTTAGAGAAACTACGACAAGGAGGAGTTGAATACACAGAGGAAATAGAAATGGCGGAAATTATGAACAAGCATTTTAAATCAGTGTTTACAAGGGAAAACATACAAATTAGTGATATCGAATGGGAGGAGAAAGTCCCCCTTATGAAAGAAATAGAAATAACAAGGAATGAAATAATGAAACACTTGAGTAATCTTGATGCCAGAAAATCGCATGGACCAGATGAAATAGCAAACTGGATTTTGAAAGAATGCAGAAATGAACTGGCAGACAAAATACATAGCATAATAAACAGTTCCTTGAAAGAAGGAAAAGTTCCAGAAGATTGGAAAAAAGCAAATATAGTACCTATATATAAAGGGGGAAATAAAGAAGACCCTACAAACTCTAGACCAGTCTCTCTAACAAGCACGGTAGCAAAAATTTGTGAAAGAATTATCAAAAGTAGATGGGTAAGGTATTTAGAAAAAACAACGTACTAAACCCAAGACAATTTGGATTCAGACAAGGACGATCATGCGTCACAAACTTAATATGTTTCTATTGAGGGCTAACAGATGTAATACAAGAAAGAGATGGATGGGATGATTGTGCATTTCTAGACCTAAAAAAATTTTTTATAAGGTGCCACATAAGAAGTTGCTTAAGAAATTAGAAACTACAGATGGAATACAGGGCAAACTGCTGAAATGAATGGAAGACTTTTTGCAAGAAAGAAAAATGAGTGGTAATAAGAGACAAACACTCTAATTGGGATGAAGTGATAAGTGGTGCTCCACAAGGAACAGTTCTGGCCTCAATAATGTTTGCTACATATACTAATGATATGGATAAAGGAATTGAAAGTTATATGAGCTTCTTTGCGGATGATACAAAACTATTGAACAAAGTGAACACTGAAGAAGATTGTGAGTCACTACAGAATGATCTCAATAAAGTATGGGAATGGAGTAAAAAGTGGGAGATGGAGTTCAATACTAAGAAGTGTAGTATAATGGAATTTGGAAGAAGCAAAAAAAGAATAGCAGGATCATATAAATTGGGAGAAGAAGGAATTAAGAAAGTAGAAAATGAGAAGGACCCGGGAGTCATTATTATGAATAATATGTCCCCTGAGAAACATATAAACAAGATTTTTGGAGAAACCTATAATTTAATAAG
The DNA here is from genome assembly GCF_046742065.1 of Oratosquilla oratoria. Lineage (NCBI taxonomy): Eukaryota > Metazoa > Arthropoda > Malacostraca > Stomatopoda > Squillidae > Oratosquilla > Oratosquilla oratoria. The sequence goes on from NC_134797.1 coordinate 59,084,821, forward strand.
AACAATCAAAGTGGCATTTACATACCTGGATGAGGAAATGGTGAAGAAAATACTAATCACCCTGATAAGACCAAGATTGGAATATGCAGCAACGATGTGGTCACCAAGTACAAAAAAATTTATAACAAAACTTGAAAGAATACAAAGAGCAATTACAAAATTGGCACCAACACTCTCAAAACTATCATATGAAGAGAGACTAGCAAAACTTGAACTACAGACACTAGAGCAAAGAAGAGAGAGAGGAGATTTGATAATTATAAAATCATGAAAGGCATAGAAACTATTGATAGAGAGGATCTAATAAAATGGGATCATAGAAATACAAGAGGACACGGAAAGAAAATAAAGAAAGACAGCTATAGAAGAGATCTGAAAAAGAACAGCTTTCCCCACAGAGTATTAGACATTTGGAACAAGTTAGATGAGAAAGTGGTGTGTGCAAAAATAATACATGAATTTAAAAATAGTTTAGATAAAATGAGATATGAAGACGGGACACCACGAGCATAGCTCCCCTTCCCGTAAAATACAACTAGGTAAATACAACTAGGTACAACTAGGTAAATACACACACACACACACACGCGCGCGCACGTCGGTCGAAGTGACAACGAAGTTTGGAACTCCAAGAAAACTTCTAGTTTCATCAATCTCAACAACGAGAGAGTACCTTTGTTGTATTAATAGGGAAGGGAAAAACTCGTGGTGTAGTGGGAAGGTGAAGAAAAATGAGAAAGGGAGGGGTTACTGAGGGAAATGAGGAAGGTGACGAACGGGTTCCCCCGGACGTCAGGAGAAATGTCAACAAGAGGGCTGCAGACGATGCAGGCTAAGTCGCAAATATCAGTTAAAGCATTATATTCAGACATATAGATAAGAACAGCACAATAGAAAGTGGAGATAATAATTTCCATGGATTTAATGAGGGGGAGGGGGGATGCCGACCTCCCCCGATTAGCAAGTCTAGAGGAAAAACTAGAGAAAATAACCAAACATTGGGAAGCTAGGTTCAGCCAACTTACACGGATTCCGGAAAGAGTTGCTAAATTGGAAGAGCTAAAAAAGGAGAACCAAAACCTAAGGAAATAGAAGAATTAAAAAGACAGTTAAAAGAAGTAAAAGATGAGAATGAGGAATTAAAGAAGAAGAATAAAGAGAATAAAGAGTCCATAGCAAACGAAGCACAGGGTTGGAGAAAAGTTCAAGAGAACAAACTAAGGACACAGTTATTAAAGTGATGAGAGAAAAGGAGAATATAGTAAGAGACTTAGCGAATAAAAAGAAATGCATAATTATATTAGGGGTGGAAGAGAAGTATAGTCTAAATAGGACCACAAGAGTAAAAGAGGAAAAGGAAAAGGTAAACAACGTATTAGAAGTAGTTCAAGAGGATGGACAAGAAACAGGAAATATAATACAGATAAGACCACACCATTTAAGATCAAAATCAGGTCACAAACGACAGTAGAGGAAATCGTAGCAAAAACAGGAAACTAGCAGACAGTAAACAATATAGATAGGAATGGATAAAGAGAGAAATGAATAAAGAGGAAAGAGAGGAGGAGAAAACAAAAAGACAAGAAGCTAAGGGAAAAACACGAGAACAGAACAGAGTCAGAAAAAGAGAAATTCTATTGAAAAGTAGTGAATATTAAAGTGAAGAAATGGTTGATAGCAGAGAAAAAGAGAAGGGAAACAGAAAACACAATGGAAGTAGCAGAAAATTTAAAGTGTCTTATACAAATATAGATGGCTTAATAACAGGCTGATTGATTGCCTGAAGGAAAAAGAACCTGACATAATGGGAATTGTGGACACAAAATTGAAAGGTCCACTACTACCTACCAGTGTAGGACATGGTGCATATAATTATTGGATTAGAAACAGAGAGGTAAAACAAGGGGGTGGAGCTATGATCCTGACTGAGAAGGATATAAATGTGAGGAATGTCACATATGGAAAGAATAGAATAGAGATGATTATGATGGAAGTGGAGGACAAGGATGGGAAGAGCAGGAAGTTTGTAGTAAATTATGTGCCTCCTAAAACGGCTTCGTGGGAAGAGAAAGAACACAAAAATATGTTAGAAGACACAAGGATAACACTAAATAAGATAATGGAAGATGGAGGAAGAATAGTTATAATGGGTGACTTTAATTGTAAAGAAATCTGCTGGGAAGAGATGACAGTGAAGGGTGGAGACGACCTATGGGGAAATGTACTACTTGATATGATTATAGAACATACAATGACGCAATGGATACAAGAGAATACTAGGTATAGAAATGAGGAAGAACCATCGAGACTGGACCTAATAATCACATCAGAACCTGAAATAGTGGACAAGATTGAATATAAGACACCAATAAGTAAAAGTGACCACATACTGGTTGAACTGGAACTAAAAGAGAAAGAATACATGAAAAAATGAACAATTAGAAAGGGAAGATTGATGTATTAAAAAAAATTGATAGAATAAGAGAATTCTTTCAAAAAGCTGACTGGGAAAGAATACACAAGGAGGAAACAACAGTAGAAGAGAAATGGAATATTTTGACAAAATTTTATAAAGGAGTGGATAAATATGTTCCAAGACAAAAGCAAGAAAAATATATGAAGTGCTGGTACAACAAAAGATGTAGGGAGTTAAAAGACAAAAGGGATTAAGCTTGGATAAAATGGAAAAAATACAAAAGACCTGAAAAATGGAAAATATATACTAGTTATAGAAATGAACATGTACAAGCGTGCAGAGAGGAAAAGAGAAAATATGAAAAAGATGTCAAAGAAAATTGTAAAGATCAACCAAAACTATTTTAAAGATATGTAAACAACAAACTGGAAAACAAACAAGAATTAGAGAAACTACGACAGGGAGGAGTTGAATACACAGAGGAAATAGAAATGGCAGAAATTATGAACAAACATTTTAAATCGGTGTTTACAAGGGAAAACATACAACCTAGTGTTATCGAATGGGAGGAGAAAGTCCCCCCTATGAAAGAGATAGAAGTATCAAGGAGTGAAATAATGAAACACTTGAGTAATATCGATGTCAGAAAATCGCATGGACCAGATGAAATGGCAAACTGAATTTTGAGAGAATACAGGAATAAACTAACAGACAAAATACATAGTCTAATAAACAGTTCATTGAAAAAAGGAAATGTTCCAGAAGATTGGAAAAGAGCAAATATAGTACCAATATATAAAGGAGGAAACAAGGAAGACCCTACTAACTATAGACCAGTCTCTCTTACAAGTACGATAGCTAAAATTAGTGAAAGAAATATCAAAATTAGATGGATAAAGCATTTGGAAAAACAACATACTAAATCCAAGGCAATTTGGATTTAGACAAGGACGATCATACGTCACAAACTTAATGTGTTTCTATTCAAGGCTAATAGATGTAATACAAGAAAGAGATGGATGGGCTGATTGTGTATTTCTAGACCTGAAAAAAGCTTTTGATAAGGTGCCACATAAGAAGTTGCTTAAGAAATTAGAAACTGCAGGAGGAATACAGGACAAACTGCTGAAGTGGATGGAAGACTTCTTGCATGAGAGAAAAATGAGAGTAGTGATAAGAGACAAACACTCTAATTGGGATGAAGTGATAATTGGTGTTCCACAAGGAACAGTTATGGCCACAATAATGTTTGCTATATATATCATTTATAAGGATAAAGGAATTGAAAGTTATATGAGCTTCTTTGCGGATGATGCAAAATTGTTAAAAAAGTGAACACTGAAGAAGATTGTGAGTCGCTACAGAGTGATTTCAATAAAGTATGGGAATGGAGTAGGAAGTGGGAGATGGAATTTAAAATTAAGAAGTGTAGTATAATGGAATTTGGAAGAAGCAAATAAAGAATAGTGGGATCATATAAATTGGGAGAAGAAGAAATAAAAAAGTAGAAAATGAGAAGGACCTGGGAGTCATTATTATGAATAATATGTCCCCTGAGAAACATATAAACAAGATTTTTGGAGAAACTTATAATTCAATAAGAACAATCAAGGTAGCATTTACATACCTGGATGAAGAAATGGTGAAGAAAATACTAATCACTTTGATAAGACCAAGATTGGAATATGCAGCGACGACGTGGTCACCAAGTACAAAATAATGTATAACAAAACTTGAAAGAATACAAAGAGCAATTACAAAATTGGCACCAATACTCTCAAAACTATCATATGAAGAGAGCTACAGACATTAGAGCAAAGAAGAGAGAGAGGAGACTTGATAACTATTTATAGAATCATGAAAGGTATAGAAACTATTGATAGAGAGGATCTAATAAAATGGGGATAGTGTAAATACAAGAGGACACGGAAAGAAAATCATAAAAAACAGTTATAGAAGAGACCTGAAAAAGAACAGCTTTCCCCACAGAGTAATAGACATTTGGAACAAGTTAGATGAGAAAGTGGTGTGTGCAAAAACAATACATGATTTTAAAAGCAGTCTAGATAAAATGAGATATGAAGACGGGACACCACAAGCATAGCTCCCCTTCCCGTAAAATGCAACTAGGTAAACACACACACACACACACACACACACACACACACACACACTGTCGTTGGATGGACGACGAGGATTGGAGCTCCGAAGAAAATCCAAAATTCTACACGGATCTCAACGTCAAGGAAGTACCTTCTTGTATTTACAGGGAAGGGGAAAACTCGTGGTGTAGTAGAGAGGTAATGAAAGGGGAGAAGAGGGGGGATTACTGAGGGAAATGGAAGGAATTGAGGAGGGAGACGAACGGGCTCCCACCGACAACAGGAAATCCGGGGAAATCGAAAATATCAGCAAAAGCATTAAGATCAGAAATATATATAAGAATAATACAAGGGAAAGTGAAAATAATAGTTTCCATGGATTTAATGAGGGGGGGATGCCAACCTCCCCCGATTAACAAGTCTAGAAGAAAAACTAGAGAAAATGATCGAACATTGGGAGAGTAGGTTTGGTGAAATCATAAAAATACAACAGAGAGTTGACAAATTGGAAGAGTTAAAAGAAAGAGAACCAAACCCTAAGGAAATAGAAGAACTAAAAAGACAACTAAAAGAAGTAATAGATGAGAATGAAGAATTAAAAAGGAAAAATACAGAGAATAAAGAATCCATAGCAAAATAAGTACAGGGTTGGAGAAAAGTCCAAGAAACCAACAAAGTTGCATTTAATGAAATAGTGAAACAGCAAATTAAAGAAAAAACTGAAGACACAGTTATTAAAGTGATGAGACAGAAAGAAAATATAGTAAGAGACCTAGCAGATAAAAAGAAATGTATAATTATCTTAGGGATGGAAGAAAAATATGATCTAAATAGGACCACAAGAATTAAAGAAGAAAAAGAAAAAGTAAACAGTTTATTAGAATTAGCTCAGAAAGTTACAAAAGAGGACGGGAGAGTCATATGAGACAAACAAAGAAAAGAAAAGAGAAGTAAAGCAAAAGGTAAAGGAGGCAAAGAGGAGAGCAGATGTGAAATGGGGTAAGAGTATGACAGAAAATTTTGAAAGTAATAAAAAGAGAGGAAGAGGAGGCGAATCAAGTAGAGAAGAAAAGGTAAAAGGTACAGATGGAGAGATGATAATGGAAGAGATGGCAGTAAGGGGAAGATGGGCAGAATATTTTAGGGAGTTGCTAAATGTGAAGGAGGATAGGGAAGGAAAGATAGCTGCAGTGGGAAATGCGAAGAAAATGAGAGTGATGAGTGAGGAAAATGGAGGAGAAATAAGGAAGGATGAGGTGAAGGCAGTTGTAAAGATGATGAAAGCAGGTAAGGCACCTGGTCTGGATGGATGCCATGCAGAATGTCTGAAAAAGGGAGGTTCAGTGATGGTGGACTGGTTGGTGAGGTTATTTAATGTTTGCTGGAGAGAGGGTAGAGTACCAGAGGACTGGAGGAGTGCCTGTATAGTTCCTCTTTACAAGGGAAAAGGGGACAAGTGTGAATGTAGTAGTTTCAGAGGGATTAGCCTGTTAAGTGTAGTAGGGAAGGCTTATGGGAGGATCTTAATTGAGAGGATTAGGAGAGGAACAGAAGGAGTAATTGGCGAGGAAAAGTGTGGATTTAGGACAGGTAGAGGTTGTGTAGATCAGATCTTTGTGGTAAGACAGATATGTGAGAAAGGTATAGGAAAGGGGAAGGATGTTTTTTGGGCTTTTATGGATCTGGAAAAGGCTTATGATAGGGTAGACAGAAAGGCACTGTGGGAGGTTATGCAGATTTATGGGATAGGAGGAAAGCTTTTGGGAGCTGTCAAGAGTTTTTATGAGAGTAGTAGAGCTTGTGTCAGGATTAGAAATGGAGAGAGTGAGTGGTTTGAAGTAAAGGTGGGACTTCGTCAAGGATGCGTTATGTCGCCCTGGCTGTTCAACTTATACATGGATGGGGTGGTGCGAGAGGTGAATGCTAGGGTAGTGGGTCAGGGATTGGAGATGGTTAAAGAAAATGGAGAAAAGTGGGAGGTGAGCCAGCTGTTGTTTGCGGACGACACTGCGCTTGTGGCAGGGTCAGAGGAGGGATTGAGGAAGCTGGTGGCAGAGTTTGGGAGAGTATGTGATAGAAGAAAGCTAAAGATAAATGTGGGTAAATGTAAGGTGATGAGATGTACAAGGGGTGAAAGTGGCAGTAGACTGGAAGTGAACATTAAGGGAGAGCGACTGGAGGAAGTGGATAGTTTTAGATACTTGGGTGCAAGTGTAGCAGGAAAAGGTGGAGTGAAGGTGGAGGAAGAATGTAGATTGAGAGAAGCGAGTAAATGCCTTGGTGGATTAAAGAGTGTAATGAGGAATAGACATTTGGGAATGGATGCGAAGAGGAGACTGTATGAAGGAGTGATTGTGCCAACAGCACTGTATGGGGCAGAAACGTGGAACATAAGAGAAGAAGAGAGAAGGAGTTTGAATGTGTTTGAGATGAGGTGTCTGAGAAGTATGGTGGGGGTTACTAGGCTGGATAGAGTGAGAAATGAGGAGGTGAGGAGGAGAACAGGGGTGAAAAAGGATTTGGGAGATAGGGTTGATGAAAGAATATTAGGATGGTTTGGACACATGGAAAGAATGAGTGAAGAAAGACTAGTAAAAGAGGTATGGAAGGCAGATGTGGAGGGAGTGAACATGAGGGGACGTCCTAGGATGAGGTGGATGGATGGGGTGAAGGGGGCTTTGGGGAAGAGGGGAATGTCTGTTGAGGAAGGAAGGGAGAGGACGGAAGACAGAGGTGAGTGGAGAATGGTTGTATATGGATGATGTTGTGATTGCATGAGGAGGAATGGGCGGGGGGTGGGGGTGGGGTAGTATGTGTGAGTAAATTTTGACGCAGCCCGAAGGGATTTCTCCCCGTCCTCTCCTTGTATGCAAGGAGGGACGGAGAGGGGGGGGTCGCCGATTAAATGAAGCGGCCTTGCTGTGGATGTGCTGTGTCTTGCGACACTGCTTCTGACCCTGGGCGGTGGGCAGGGTGCAGGGATGACCCGTCATCCAGGAGGTGCTCAGATGAGAGGACGGGTGGGAGGGGTGTGGAGTGTATTTAGGGATGAAATGGGTGGGAGTGTTTTTATGCCTTTCCCTTTTTGGCTACCTCCCTTGGAAGGGGGAAAAAGCCTTGGTAAAAAAAAAAAAAAAAAAAAAAAAGCTCAGAAAGATGAACCTGAAATAGAAAAACAAATTGAAGAGATGTATAGGCTTGGAAAATATAGTACAGATAAGACCAGACCAATTAAGATTAAGTTCAGGTCACAAACGACAGCAGAGAATATCTTAGGGAAAACAGGGAAACTAGCAAAGAGTGAACAATATAAAAAGGTATGGATAAAAAGAGAAATGAATAAAGAGGAAAGAGAGGAGGAAAAAACGAAAAGACAAGAAGCTAAGGGAAAAAACGAGACCAGAACGTAGTCAGAAAAAGAAGAATTCTACTGGAGAGTAGTGAATATGAAATTGAGGAAATGGACCATAACAGAGAGAAACAAACAAGAAACAGAGAATACAATGGAAATAACAGAAAGTTAAGAGTGTCCTACACAAATATAGATGGATTAATAACAGGACTGAATGAACTGAACAAGTATCTGAAGGAAAAAGAACCGAACATAATGGGAATTGTAGAAACAAAATTAAAAGGTCCACTACCACCTAACAGTGTAGGACACAATGCATATCATTATTGGATTAGAAACAGAGAGATAAAACAAGGGGGTGGAGTTATGCTTCTGACTAAGAAGGATATAAACGTGAAGAGTGTCACATATGGAAAAATAGAGTAGAGATGATTATGATTATGATAGAAGTAGAAGATAGAGATAAGAAGAGCAGAAAGTTTGTAATAAACTACGTGCCCCCAAAAACAGCCTTGTGGGAAGAAAGTGAACATAAAAGTACGTTAGAAGACACAAGAATAACATTAAACAAGATAATGAAAGATGGAGGAAGAATAGTTATGATGGGCGACTTTAATTGCAAAGAAATCTGCTGGGAAGAGATGACCGTAAAGGGTGGAGAAGACTCATGGGGAAATGTTCTACTTGAGATGATTATTGACCACACAATGACACAATGGATTCAAGAGAACACTAGGTATAGAAATGAAGAAGAACCATCGAGACTAGACCTAATAATTACATCAGAACCTGAAATAGTGGAAAAGATAGAATACCAGGCACCAATAAGTAAAAGTGACCACATATTGATAGAACTAGAACTAAACGAGAAAAAATACATGAAAAGAAATGAACAATATAGAAAAGGAAGATTGATGTATGAAAAAACAAATTTTGATCAAATAAGAGAATTCTTTCAAAATGAAAACTGGGAAAGAATACACAAAGAAGATACAACAGTAGAAGAGAAATGGAATATTTTGACAAAAATTTATAAAAAAAAAAAAAAAAAAAAGGAGTGGAAAAGTATGTCCCAAGACAAAAACAAGAATTAGAATATGTAAAGTGCTGGTACAACACAAGTTGTAGAGAGTTAAAAGACAAAAGAGACAAAGCTTGGACCAAATGGAAGAAACACAAAAGACCTGAAAAATGGAAAATATATACTTGTTATAGAAATGAATATGTACAAGCGTGCAGAGAGAAAAAGAGGAAATATGAAAAAGATGTCATAGAAAAATGTAAAGATCAACCAAATCTATTCTACAGATTTGTAAAAAACAAACTGAAAAACAAACAAGACATGGAGAAATTAAGACAAGGAGAAGTTGAATACACAGAGGAAATAGAAATGGCAGAAATTATGAACAAGCATTTTAAATCGGTGTTTACAAGGGAGAATATACAACCGGAAGAGTTCGAATGGAAAGAGAAAGTCCCCCCTATGAAAGAAATAGAAGTAACAAAGAATGAAATAATGAATCACTTGAGTAATCTTGATGTCAGAAAATCGCATGGACCAGATGAAATAGCAAACTGGATTTTGAAAGAATGCAGAAATGAACTGGTAGACAAAATACATAGCATAATAAATAGTTCGTTGAAAGAAGGAAAAGTTCCAGAAGATTGGAAAAAAGCAAATATAGTACCTATATATAAAGGAGGTAATAAAGAAGACCCTACCAACTATAGACCAGTCTCTCTAACAAGTACAATAGCAAAAATTTGTGAAAGAATTATCAAAAGTAAATGGGTAAAATATTTAGAAAAAAAACAGCGTGCTAAATCCAAGGCAATTTGGATTCAGACAAGGACGATCATGCGTCGCTAATCTAATGTTTCTATTCAAGGCTAATAGATATAATATAAGAAAGAGATGGATGGGCTGATTGTGCATTTCTAGACCTAAAAAAAGCTTTTGACAAAGTACAACATAAGAAGTTGCTTAAGAAATTAGAAACTGAAGGAGGAATACAGGGCAAACTGCTTAAATGTATGGAAGACTTTTTGCAAGAAAGATAAATGAGAGTAGTGATAAGGGACAAACACTCAAAATGGGATGACGTAATAAGCGGTGTTCCACAAGGAACAGTTCTGGCCCCAATAATGTTTGCTATATATATTAATGATATGGATGAAGAAATTAAAAATAATATGAGCTTCTTTACAGATGATGCAAAACTATTAAAAAAAAGTGAGCACGGAAGAAGATTGTGAGTCACTACAGAGTGATCTAAATAAAGTGTGGGAATGGAGTAGGAAGTGGGAGATGGAGTTCAACACTAAAAAGTGTAGTATAATGGAATTTGGAAAAAGCAAAAAAAGAATAGCAGGATCATATAAATTGGGAGAAGAAGGAATAAAAAAACTAGAAAATGAGAAGGACCTGGGAGTCATTATTATGAATAATATGTCACCTGAGAAACATATAAATAAGATTTTTGGAGAAACTTATAATTTAATAAGAACAATCAAAGTGGCATTTACATACCTGGATGAAGAAATGGTGAAGAAAATTCTAATCACTCTGATAAGACCAAGATTGGAATATGCTGCAACGATGTGGTCACCAAGTACAAAAAAAAAAATGTACAAAAAAAAAATTGAAAGAATACAAAGAGCAATTACAAAATTGGCACCAACACTCTCAAAATTATCATATGAAGAGAGACTAGCAAAACTTGAACTACAGACACTAGAGCAAAGAAGAGAGAGAGGAGATTTGATAGCTATTTACAGAATCATGAAAGGCATAGAAATTATTGATAGAGAGAATCTGATAAAATGGGACAATAGAAATACAAGAGGACACGGAAAGAAAATCAAGAAAGACAGCTATAGAAGAGATGTGAAAAAGAACAGCTTTCCTCACGGAGTATTATACAGTTGGAACAAGTTAGATGAGAAAGTGGTGTGTGCAAAAACAATACATGAATTTAAAAATAGTTTAGATAAAATGAGATATGAAGACGGGACACCACGAGCATAGCTCCCCTTCCCGTAAAATACAACTAGGTAAATACACACACACACACACACGCACGCACGCACACACACACACACACACATATGCAGAAAGACTGTCAAAACTAGAACTACCGACTCTGGAACAAAGAAGAGAAAGAGGTGACTTGTTGACCGTATGCAGAATTATGAAGTATTGTTACTCCATGAGATACCACCTAAGAACTGTCATCCCACTACGCCGAATATCAACAGTGGAATAAATGTTAGGTTAGGTTGAATGAGGGTTATGCTTATTGTCATCAACTTGTACAACCGAAGAGTCATAAACCCAGGATGGCCCCCATGAAGAATTATTTGTCACCCTGTCGAAGTCTGGGGTGACGATTCTTCATGCGATCCCTGGCATCTATTATTTCTATACAGTAATACTGTAACGGGATGGGTGTAACGGTATCGTTACATGATCTCCACCGAGGGTTACTTGCAGACACAAGATGTAACGGGGTCGTTACATCATCTCCAGAAAGGGGTTACTTGCACACACAAGATGTAACGGGGTCGTTACATCATCTCCAGAAAGGGGTTACTTGGTATACACCTTTTAAGTTTTGTTCTTTATTTGTCACACTTTAAGAAACTTAGACACACAGATCTACACAGTCTTAACACTAGGGCACGTCACAAGAACCGACGCCTCTCCGCGTCTTGCCAGAGAGTTTTCCTCTCCGGAAGTGCCGAATGGACAAGTTCTTGAGTAGCCTTTAATCGTGATCTTAACATTAATCTCTTGTTAGTTTGTTGTCCCACATGGGTGGGGCAACTGCATTAATTACGTATTGATGTCTACTACCATACATGTTAATTATATATCCAGGGGAGGACCGTCAGTATACGTAATATCGTATGTCAGTACTGGGTGGCTACTAGATTGATCGCGTGTGTTCGTGTGTGTGTGTGTGTGTCGTTTGGTGCTTGGCAGTGCGGGTCACACGAGCACGAAGTGTTGAGTCGGCAAGTTTGAGAGGAGCGCTTAGTTCAGCGAAATGATGCTTGACCGTCGGCGGACAGTGAGTGAGTGAGTGAGGGAGTGGGTTATATGACTGGGCGATACTACTCGTCATGTATATGAGGCGTATACATATCGCTCTCCCCCTGGGGTTAGGTGGCTCCCGGCACCTAAGGTTACATGGTTAACAAAAATCTATACCTATGGTTATACAGTGAAAAAAAAAAAAATCAGAGACACAAAATCCTGGGTGGTTAAATGTGAAGATGGGGGGGGGGGGGGGTGCTGAAGTGAATCTGAGGTCCCAAAGGGGCATCTTGAACTGTAGGTATGGGTATGCGATGTTGTGTCTCCGAAGAGTAACGTTGTGTCTCACCAGATTACATGTTATATTAAAGATCATATGAAAGGTTTCACTATATATTTGATAACACTGTTGAAATCACTTTCTAAATGTTATGGCGTTCATGTGTTTTATCACTATCACTGTAGGGAGTGTCATTTTCTAAACACTGTTCTATGGTCAGTTTGGTGTGTCACTTAGCACTTGTTTTATTTCATAGTATGTATATAGTTTCTCGTAAGAATTATTAGGTTATTTAAGATATTGGGTGAGACACAAGAATAAAGGAACTTAATCTAGTTTTACAAAAGGTCGGGAATGGGGGTTGAAAGGTTTTGGAAGGTGTTACTTCGTGCAAAAGAATTTGGTTAATACCATAACTATAAAGAGGATGATTAAGATTGAGAGGGTTGTGGATGTGTAGGGCAGTTTTTGGCAATGGAGGTCGAAGGTGTTCATGTCAAGAGTAGTCGATTTATTCAGTAGGTGTACCATGTCTATTTTACTTAGAAGGATGGTAGCGGGGACCTTAGGTATGGGTGGGTAGGGGTAGATTTCCGAAAGGGAGAATCTCTTGATCGAGTCCGTAGGTATGTTGCTAAGAATATTTTTTTGAATGATAGTTGATGTTTAAGGTGGGTAATTAATGATGTATTTCATTTTGGAGGATGAAGGTTATGTCTCAGTGAATGAGGATATGTTTATCTGACTCTCGCTAAAGTTATATTGGTCGGAAGGAAGTGGAGAAGTTTCATTAGATATGCGGAAGGGAGTTCTTATTGGAAATGGGCCATTTTAACCTCCACTGATAGATACATGACGTCCTGCATCTTCAGGGGCGAGAGCTAGAGTGCATGTTTAGTTGCGTCGACGCAGAGTCATGGGATGAGACTTGCGTTTGGGTGAGTTATGTGTGGTCGTGGTAGGTGGGTTGTTGATGGGAAGTGGGATTGGGTCGAGGTTGAGTTTGACCTTTCTCAGCTTCTCTCCATGTATGGTCACGGTTGTGTGATCGGAAGGATCCGTTAGTAGAAAAACATTGTTAGGGAGTGAGCTTGTGACTGTGAAGGGGCCTAAGAACTTGGGTCTGAGTTTGTTAGTCCTGGTTGAGTCTTTGACCATGACAGTGTCACCAAGCGCTATGTCAAGTGGGATTGAGCGTTTGTGTTGTTTTGTCTTTGTCTTTTCCTGGGCTTCTTTCAAGTTTGCTCTAACTTGTTTGTAAATGGTTTGCATACCTCTTTTGATGCTGTGTGTGTGGTTATCTTGGTTGTTTATGGGTGGGGGTGGTTGGTTGAATATTTGGTAGGGTAGGCGCATTGGTTGGCCGAAAATGATCTCATGTGGGGACATCTTTGTTGCGGAATTGACTGTGCTATTGATACTGGCTTGTACCTGTGGTAGCCAATCTTCCCAACTGTCCATGAGGTCGTTTACCAAGGGTCTGAGAACCTCTAGGACCTTGCGATTTGTTCGCTCAGACCATTTCCCTGTGGGTGGTATGCATTGGCAAATGTTTGGTCAGTGTTGTAGAGGTGTGCTATTTCGCGCATCACCTCGTTTTTTAACTAGGGCTTTGGCTACAGTCTCTGCTGTTTTGTCTTGGAGTGGTATTAGGATTGTGTATTTAGAGAAATATTCTACTGCTGTGAGTACATAGTTGGAACCTTGATGGCTCGTTGGCATTTTCAGTAGGTCAATGCCAAGTGTTTCCCATGGCTCAGCAGGGAGTGGGATGTCTTTGATGTGGATTTGTTTCGGGTCAGGGCCTCTGAATTGGTTACAAGTTACACAAGAATCTATGTGTGTGGTTATATCTCTTTTCATGTTAAGCCAGTAATATGTGTGCCTAGCAGTGTTTAGTGTCTTATCTCTGCCTGAGTGGCCTCCCATTGCACTGTCGTGCAATATGTGTAGGACCTTGGGGACTAGGGCTCTGGGGATAACAGTAACCTCTCTGGTGTTAGTGGTTCTCCTTATGACTCCGTCGACCAGTTTGAGTTCCTCTATAGGGACAGGTGGTCGGGACTGTAAGGGGGTTTGTGAAAGGAGATGTTGTTTTATTGGAGACAATATAGGGTCTCTTTCAGTTTCATTTCTGAGTTCTTGCATAGGTATGCATGTGGTTTGGGTTATGGGGGTGATGTAGGTTTGTCTGCTCAGGCAATCTGCCACTACGTTAGCTTTCCCAGCTAAGTATACGATCTTGGGATCGTAATCAAGGAGAGTTGCAACTCTCTAGCAACTCTCTAGCAACAAATCTAGCAACTCTCCCATGTAAGTCTTTGGAGTTAAAAAGATAGACTAGGGGTTGGTGGTCTGTTAGTATGGTAATCTTGTAGCCTAAAATGAGGTATTTAAAGTGTTTTAGTGCCCATATGATTGCAAGTCCTTCTTTGTGTGTAGTTGAGTAGTTACTTTCAGCTTTATTGAGGACTCTACTTGCGTAGGCTATGGGGTGCTCTTTGCCATTGTCATCTTTCTGTTGTAGGACTGCGCCTATTCCTTTAGAGGAGGCGTCTGTGTAAAGAAAGAATTCTTTCTTCATGTCAGGGAAGGCTAGTACCGGGGCTGTGGTCAGAGAGTGCTTCAGTGTGTCGAAACTTTGTTGTTCTGTTTCTGACCATTGAAATGGTTCGCCTTTCCTTGTGAATTTGGTTAGGGGGGAAGCTATGTGTGCAAAATTGTAAATGAAATGTCTGTAGTATGAGGCTAGCCCTATGAAACTTCGCGTTTCATTTGCGTTTCTGGGGGTTGGGAAATTGTTTATTGTATCTATTTTATCTGTGTTTGTATGAATCCCCTTTGCATCCACTTTATGGCCTAGGAAGGTGAGTTCCTTCATGAGGAATCTACATTTCCTTAATTGAATCTTTAACCCCGTATATTTGAGACGTTTGATGACAATCTCTAAAGTGTTAAGGTGGTCTCTTTCTGTGGGACTATATATAATGAGGTCGTCTAAATAGACGAATAATGAGACTCCTATCATGTCACTGAATATGTGGGTCAGATTGAGTGACATTGTTTACCTTTCTAAAGTCCACAACAGGGCGTAAGGTTCCGTCTTTCTTAGGGATCAGGAAGAGGGGACTGTTCCATGGGGAGTCTGAATGGGAAATTACGCCTTGGCGTATCATCTCTTGTACACTGCTATTGACTTGGGATTTCCTACTGTGAGGTATGCGGTAAGCGGGGGTGTATGAAGGGGGGGGGTGTTAGGGGGAATTTGGATGTGATGTTTGATTATATCACATCTGCCTAGTGGTTCACCTTCTAAGGCGACAGCTGATCTATTCTTCTGTAGGAGAGCTAATAGCTCGTTATGAATTTCTCCGTCAGCTGATGTTATGATTTGGTCTGGATGGATAGGGGTGAGGGGTTGTGTTGGTCTTACTGGGTTGATGTGTTGAGGGAGTGGTTCCTGGATAGGGGAATTATGGAGATGGACTGAACAAATGTTTGTGTTCTTCCTGATTTTGCGATGTTGATCAGAGAGGTTAGTTACCATGGCTAGGGTGTGTTTATTTTCTGATATTATGTCCCAAGAGTGTTCAATTGAGATGTTGGTAAGTCTAGACGTTTCTGAGTCAATTATGACGTCCTGATGTCCGATTGCTCCGGGTATGTATAGTGGGACATCCATGGAATGTCTAGGGGGAATGATGACTGTGTTAGATATCAATGCCTTTGAGGTGACATAAGGGGGTGGTCGGAAGGAATAGCTGTTAGTTGGAATTGGAGTATTTGAGGAAGGGAGACATGAGAGAGGTTGTGTGTCTGATTCGGGTGTCTCAGGGACAGTTGGCTCATCATTCACATCTGAGAAGGAGATGTTTTTTTTTTCTCTAGGTCTATAATAGTTTTCCATGTCCTCAATTATTTTAATCCTATTATACCTTGTTGATCGAGACTCCATTCGTCAGCTATGTGGAAAGGTGTGAAACCTACTTGGAAGTTGTTGACTTCTATGTTTAAGTCTATGGTGTCGTGTAGGGAAATGGTGCTCCCTTCTAGTAGGAGTCCTTCCATATTGGAAAATTGAATTTGGGGTGGGTCATTTAATGCTTCATAGAGAGCTCTTGGGATGATGTTCAGGTTTGTTCCTGTATCAACCATCATGTCAACTGTGAGTTGATCTAGGGTCACTTTTAGGGTGACGTAGTTGTGTTGTGTATGAGATATTCCTATGGTGGTTTGGTGCGTGAGGCTGGTACACGTTCCCCCAATCGGTGTTGAGTTGTGCGTGTCGTGTGGGAGGGAACTGTTTGTCGAGGGGTGGTGAATGGTTTGTTAGTTCTCTGGTGAGGTTGTGGTTGTGATTTCTGTAGGTAACACTCTTCGTTGGAGTGAGTTGTTGTTTTGTGTAGGCTGCAGTATTTGTTTGGATGTGTTGGTGTAGGTAGGAGTGGAGGTTTGGAGGGGGGTGGAGCTTGTATGGTTTGGTATTGCACCTTGCATTGCGCATCCGTATGGGAGGTAGTACCATGAACTGAGCAAGGGATAGGGTGGCGTGGTGCCTGTGTTTGCATTTGTTGTTTTTGTATGCAGTCTCTAGTGTTGTGACTGGGTGATGAATGGTAGGAGCACCACTTAGAAGGTTGTCCTTGATTGGTGGGAGGGGGCTGCTGTGACTGAAGGCTATTTAGTCTGGGGAGATAGTGGGGGGTGGATAATGATACATTGCAAGCATTGATGATGTCTAAGATATAGGTATAAGCTAGAGGGTTTCTAGTGTTTAGTTCCCTTTTGGAGGCTTCCTTTAAACACTTTGGAGGGAGTTGGGAGAGATAGAAACCTATCTCAAAGAATGTTAGTAAGTGTTTTATGGTCATGACCTTTTGACCAAATTGGTCAGTGTGGATCCAAGGAGAGTTATTCTCCAGGTCCTCTCTGACTTCTTTAATTCCGTTTGCTACGAAATCCATAATGTTTGTAACGGAATGTGGTTGGACTCTAGTGTTATTGAGGAAAGTGAGAAGGAAGGTGATGTTGTTTGATTGTTTGTTGTGAAAGACATTAAGAAGGTGGTGTTTATATTCTTGATATGTGATTCCACATGCAACTAAACTGTCTAGCATCCTTGCCTTTGAACGGCAAATGTCAGATGGGTCTATTTTCTGACGGCACAAATTAATTTTATCTGAGTCAGAGTAGTGTTGGTTTTTTGAGAAAAACAGGTCACATGCTGTCAAGAAGTCATTAATGGATAATCCACTATCTTGGGAAAAGGTTGGGATTTCTGTGAGGGGGTAATGGTTTGATAGTTGTTAATTATTGTTGGTTGAGGTTGTGGGTAAGGATAATATTGTGGGTTTGGAGGAAGGTTAGGTGGTGGTTGGTGGTATGGTGTGGAGGTGGCTTGACCAGATGGGGTATGGGGAGAAGGAAAGGGGAAGTTTTGGTAGGCATGGGGAGCGTGATGGTGGGGTTGGTACTGTGGCTGAATGGGAGGGGGGTTATTGTGTGTTGGGATATGGGGGTTGAACTGATTATGGCTTATAGGAGGTGTAGTTTGCATATTTGGCTGGATGGGAGGAATGGGTGGTTGTAGTTGTGGGGGGTGAAAGGGGTCTATTTGAGAGGGTTGGTTCTGTGGCTGAATGTGAGGGGAGGTATTGTGTGTTGGGATATGGGGTTTGAACTGATTATGGTTTATAGGAGGTGTAGTTTGTACATTTGGCTGGATGGGAGGAATGGGTGGTTGTAGTTGTGAGGGGTGAAAGGGGTATATTTGAGAGGGTTGGTTAAAAAAGGGTAAGATATCATTCTCATAAAGAGGGATTGTAGGGGTACCTGCCTTAGGGGCGTCGTGGTCGGAGGTAAGTGAGCGGTTATGGTCTAAGGGCTTTGTGGTAATGTCAACCTGTGGATTTAATTGGTGAGGATCTGGTTCATCTTTGTCTAGTTTTGAGTTGCGTGATGGGTTTTCCTCTTGAGATTTAGAGAGGATGGTTTCTACCGCTTTTTTGAATTTGCTTCTCGTTCCTGTTGCCATGTTAGTGGTTAACTAGAGATGCATGTATTACTTAATAGTTAGGTGAGATGGGTGGTCTAGTTTAAAATAGTTAAATTAGAAATATTTGGTATACAGTAACTAAGGGGTAATATGTTATGCTTAGATAAGGGAGGGGTGGGGTATAGGGTGTCAACGGTTATACAGTATAACGGGATTACATATGTAAAATCATAAAAATATATATATACATATAATAATAATAAAATGTGGAAATAATATGATATAGTAAGGAGTTAATTATTGTGATATTATACTTATAATAGAATTAACTATGGTTGTCATAAAAAAAAATTACAGCAGTAAAATAGGTTACATTGATAAAAATGTATAAGTTCTATCTAAATATAAACGGGTAATACGTAGTGAAAGCAATTAAAGGTTATTGTATATATAAATGTATATAGTTTAAACAAGAATTACTTAACTGGAAGAATGCATATGAATGTGATATTATGTAATAGTCAAATCTAGTAAAAGTTATTGCATATATAAATATATGTTGTTTTAAAAATTAGGCAAAATATATTAAGTGTTGAAACATATAATTATAAGAGCTACTGGTTAAATTATGAGAAAGGTATGACAACCAAAAGAAAAAGGTGTACATAAAGTATATATATGGAGAGAAACCAAATATTTATAAATTTAATAAATGTGGAATTAATATATATATATATATATATATATATATATATATATATATATATATATAGAGATGGAATAGAGTAAGGTTTACGTGCGTTGGGCACGTGGGTATCTGAAGGTATAATGGTTACCTTGATACCGTGAGCTGAATCGAGTGGTATGCCAATGTCCGGCAGGGGGTGGTGTTGCTGACGTTGCAATTGTAGTAGTCGAAGGCAACGTTCGGTGAAAGAGGTTGGGTGGTTGATGTGGAAAGTGGGTATGCTGTCTGGGGGGATGAGGTGGTTGTTACGCGGGTCTGTGCGCAGCCGGTGTGAATCCTCTGGGGCGGATGAATTATGCTCGCATGTTATGGAAAGGGAGACAAGGCGAGTATCAGGGATGGTTTGAATGGGTAATGTATGGTTATTATTACGGAATATATTGGAATTAAGTGGAAGAAATTTATGTTACCTTGAGATTGTTGATTTTAGTAGTGTGGAATCGGTTGTGGCGATTGCCCTGGATTGTGTAGTGTGAACTAAGTTCTTGTTCGTGGAGAGCGTTTCGTTCCGTGCGGGTGGTGTTTGTACTTGAATATAGTTGGAGAAAATGGACGGGTTTGAAGGTACTGGTCACTTCTTTATAGGACACCGTAGTCTCTTCGGAGAAGATGGGTTGCGGGTAAAAGCTGCCACCAACATGTAACGGGATGGGTGTAACGGTATCGTTACATGATCTCCACCGAGGGTTACTTGCAGACACAAGATGTAACGGGGTCGTTACATCATCTCCAGAAAGGGGTTACTTGCACACACAAGATGTAACGGGGTCGTTACATCATCTCCAGAAAGGGGTTACTTGGTATACACCTTTTAAGTTTTGTTCTTTATTTGTCACACTTTAAGAAACTTAGATACACAGATCTACACAGTCTTAACACTAGGGCACGTCACAAGAACCGACGCCTCTCCGCGTCTTGTCAGAGTTTTCCTCTCCGGAAGTGCCGAATGGACAAGTTCTTGAGTAGCCTTGAATCGTGATCTTAACATTAATCTCTTGTTAGTTTGTTGTCCCACATGGGTGGGGCAACTGCATTAATTAAGTTTTGATGTCTACTACCATACATGTTAATTATATATCCAGGGGAGGACCGTCAGTATACGTAATATCGTATGTCAGTACTGGGTGGCTACTAGATTGATCGCGTGTGTTCGTGTGTGTGTGTGTGTCGTTTGGTGCTTGGCAGTGCGGGTCACACGAGCACGAAGTGTTGAGTCGGCAAGTTTGAGAGGAGCGCTTAGTTCAGCGAAATGATGCTTGACCGTCGGCGGACAGTGAGTGAGTGAGTGAGGGAGTGGGTTATATGACTGGGCGATACTACTCGTCATGTATATGAGGAGTATACAATACATTCTTTTGTATCTATTATGAAAAAATTGTCAAATTAAATATTCATATCTATACCCCGTCTGGGGGTATTGGCTGCATGTTATTGAGGCAGAGTAGCATGCAGTTGATACTTGAGGGTCTATATTGGACGCCCCTACGGACCAGAGCCACACATCATTTTGTCTGTGATAGAGGAAAACTTTGTTCATAGAGAAATGATGACACTTTTATACTCCGTTATGCTGTCCCCCAATCCCTTGTTACTGTCCTGTACCATTTCTCTGAGTATTCATTTCCTTTTTTTGCCTACCCTGTGGTGGGGGAAGAGAATGCTACCACCAAGTCTTTCCACTTGAGTCGTAAAACGCGACAAAAAACGGGACGAGGGATGGGATTAGGAGTCCTACTACCTGTAGCCCCAAAGGGGACATTCCTAAAAAACTAAAGGCATAAGAGGGTCTGAGAGTTTTCCAACCAGTATCCTAAGGTTTGGGTCTTTTAATGCGCGTGGATGTGGTACAGATGAGAGTAAAGGGGAAGAGATAGGTAGTATGTTTACGAGAAGAAAGATGGATGTGCTTGCTTTGAGTGAAAATAAAATGAAAGGGAAGGGCGAGTGTGAGTTTGGGAGTGTAGCTGGGAGGTACTCAGGAGTGAAGAGGGGACGAGGGAGAGAAGGGGTGGCTATACTAGTAAGTGAAGAGATAAGTAAGCGTGTAGTGGAATGGAAGGAGGTTTCATCAAGGTTGGTGTGGGTGAAGGCGAACCTGGGAAAGGAGATGTGGGTTTTTGTAAGTGTGCATGGGCCGGGTAGTGAGAAGAGCATAGAGGAAAGGGAGGCTTTTTGGGTAGATATAAATGAATGCATAGAGGGATTAGGGAGAAATGTCAATGTAGTTGTATTGGGAGACCTTAATGCTAGGGTAGGAAACGAACCAATAGACGAAGTAATTGGGAAGTAAGGAGTTCCAGGTAAAATCGTAGTGGAGAAATGATGATGGAGATGTGTCTTGAAAGAGAGTTAATGGTAGCAATACAGTGTTTCGGAAGAAAGTCAAGCATAAGTACACATGGGAGTGGGTGGTGGATGGAAGGGTGGCAGATAGAGCGTTAATGGACTATATAGTGGTGACCAGGAGTATGGTAGGAAGAGTTAAGGATGTACATGTTCTAAGGGGAGAGAGTGGGGAAATATCAGATAATTTTCTGGTGGAAGGTAAAATGAGAGTGGAGAATAGGTGGAGAAAGAGGAAAAGGACAGAAGGTAGGGAGGTACTTAGAGTGAACTGCTTAAATGAGAAAGAAAAGGAGAATGAGTATAAGAAGAAGCTGAGAGAGGAGTGAGAGGGAGTAAAGGGTAGAGTAGAACCAGGAGTGGAGGAGGAATGGGGATGGTTCAAGGAGGGAGTCATAAGGTGTGCAAAGATGGTGTGTGGAACAAGGAGGGCGGTAGGAAATAGAAAAAAGGGTAGTGAGTGGTGGGATGAGGAAGCAAAGAAGGGTGTAGAAGAGAAGAAGCAGGCATTCATAGATTGGCTACAAATTAGGACGAGGGAATCGTATGAGAGGTACAAAGTAAAGAGAAGGGAAGTTAAGCATAAGATAAAGGAAGCAAAGAGGAGAGCAGATGTGAAATGGGGTAAGAGTATGACAGAATTTTTTTAAAATAATAAAAAGATGTTTTGGAAAGAAATTAAAAGAGGAAGAGGAGGCGAATCAAGTAGAGAAGAAAAGGTAAAAGGTGCAGATGGAGAGATGATAATGGAAGAGAAGGCAGTGAGAGGAAGGTAGGCAGAGTATTTTAGGGAGTTGCTAAATGTGAAGGAGGATAGGGAGGGAAAGGTAGTTGCAGTGGAAATTGATAAGAAAATGAGAATGATGAGTGAGGAAAATGGAGGAGAAATAGGGAAAGATGAAGTGAAAGCAACTGTCAAGATGATGAGAGCAGGTAAGGCACCTGGGTTGGATGGATGCCATGAAGAATGTCTGAAGAAAGAAGGTACAGTTGTGGTGGACTGGCTGGTGAGGTTATTTAATGTTTGTTTAAGAGAGGGTAGAGTGCCGGAGGACTGGAGGAGTGCCTGTATAGTTCCGCTTTACAAGGGAAAGGGGGATAAGTGTGAATGTAGTAGTTTCAGAGGGATCAGCTTGTTAAGTGTAGTCGGGAAGGCTTATGGGAGGATCTTGATTGAGAGGATTAGGAGAGGAACAGAGGGAGTAATTGGTGAGGAACAGCGTGAATTTAGGACAGGTAGGGGTTGTATAGATCAGATTTTTGTGGTAAGACAGATATGTGATAAAGCTATAGGAAAAGGTAAGGATGCTTTTTTTGGTCTTTTATGGATCTGGAAAAGGCTTACGACAGGGTAGACAGGAAGGCACTGTGGGAGGAATTGCAGATATATGGGATAGGAGGAAAGCTGTTAAGAATAGTCACGAGTTTTTACGAGAGTAGTAGAGCTTGTGTCAGGATTAGAAATGGAGAGAGTGGACGGTTTGAGGTAAAGGTGGGACTTTGTCAAGGATCCATTATGTCACCCTGGCTGTTCAATCTATACATGGATGGGGTGGTGCGAGAGGTGAATGCAAGGGTAGTGGGTCAGGGATTGGAGATGATTAAAGAAAATGGAGAAAAGTGGGAGGTGAGCCAGTTGTTATTTGCTGACGACACTGCGCTTGTAGCTGGATCAGAGGAGGGATTGAGGAAGTTAGTGACAGAGTTTGAGAAGGCGTGTGAAAGAAGGAAGCTGAAGATAAATGTGGGTAAAAGTAAGGTGATGAGATGTACAAGGGGAGAGAGTGACAACAGGCTGGAAGTGAGCATTAAGGGTGAGAGACTAGAGGAGGTGGATGGTTTTAGATACTTGGGTGCGAATGTGGCAGCAAAGGGAGGAGTGGGGGTGGAGGTAGAATGTAGATTGAGAGAAGCGAGTAAATGCCTTGGTGGATTAAAAAGTGTAATGAGAAATAGACATCTGAGAATGGATGCTAAGAGGAGGCTATATGGAGTGATTGTGCCAACAGTACTGTACGGGGCAGAAACATGGAACATAAGAGAGGAAGAGTGAAGGAGTTTGAATGTGTTTGAGATGAAATGTCTGAGAAGTATGATAGGGGTTACTAGGCTAGACAGAGTGAGAAACGAGGAGGTGAGGAGGAGAACAGGGGTGGAAAGGGAGCTGGGAGATAGGGTTGATGAAAGAGTATTAGGATGGTTTGGACACATGGGAAAAATGAGTGAAGAAAGATTAGTAAAAGAGGTGTGGAAGGTAGAGGTGGAAGGAGTGAATATGAGGGGGTGTCCTAGGATGAAATAAATAGATGGGGTGAAAGGGGCATTACTAAAGAGAGGAATGTCTGTTGAGGAAGGACGGGAGAGGACAGAAGATAGGGGTGAATGGAGAAGGGTTGTGTATGGATGATGCTGTGATGCATGAAGGGGAGTGGGTGGGGGATGGGGGGTGAGGAAGTATGTATGAGAAAATATTTGACGCAGCCCGAAGGGATTTCTCCCCGTCTTCTCCTTTTCTGTATGAGGGAACGGAGAGGGGGGTCGCCGAATTTATGAAGCGGCCTTGCTGTGGATGTGCCGTGTCTTGCGACACTGCTTCTGACCCAGGGCAGTGGACAGGATGCAGGGATGACCCTTCATCCAGGAGGTGCCAAGATGAGAGAGAGGGAGGGGGGTGGAGGGGAGTGGAATATGTAGGGAATGGAGTAGGTAGGAGTGGTTTCTATGCCTTTTTCTTTTTTGGCTAACCTCCGTGTAAGGGTGCAAAAGCCTTTGGTATATGTATGTGTGTGGAAGGGTGGTGAGTTAAACTCAAAGAACAGTTGGAGTTTTTTTTTTTTCTTTGTGTTTAACTCACCACCCTTCCACTCATTTGTCTTCCATACTTCAATATGTATGTGTGTATAAAGCTTATTAGCTCGTTTCTCTCCTGACAATGTAAACATGAGTCCGCATGCGTCAAAGAGAACTTGGAATGTAAACAATAACTATCACGATGAGAAAAAAATCGTCCAAATAGTTTTCATTTCAGAAAAAGCAGGAATTTATATAGAAAAAAACAGTAACTTGTGAACACCGTTACATAACCATAAAACAATGATTGAATATTGCAATTCAAGAAGTATGCTGATGGTCCTAATGTTTTTTTGTGGGTAGGCTATCACTTGCTGTTTGAAATGTTACTCATCTTTTTATGTGATCAGATGATTAGAGTGAAAATGTTAATAATTATTGTTGCCTCAATTATGACGAAGTTAAAAACAGCTCCACAGTGCCTGACAGTAGCCCTCAAGGCCTCCATTGGAAGAAATTTGGGATTGTTGTCTGTGTTATCATTTCATTATTATAGGCTAATTATTGGTCATGATAACAATAATAAGTTTGTTTTGCAATAAACCATATACATCAAATTCAAATACAGATAAAGAAAAAATACATGTTCGAAATTACAATTAAAATTGCCGAGGATAACATAAAAAAAGCATGTGAACTTATTTACATTGTGGTCCTCATGCTTACTTACTTAGTTTACTTAGTGAAGTTCTGAGGTCGATCCTCACAGCCGTAGTGGACTACCGCTGCTGCCAGTCCTGTTGTTCTTCCTTGCGAGGGTCAGTTGGTCTGGTAGTGTGTTTTGAGAGAACCTACTTATGGCAGTGTAGCCTGGCACTGGAGGCTCGTCTGGCACCTTCCGCAGGAACCTGTCCAGTGCATGTTTGAAGCTGTCCACCGAGCATTTAGTTTTCTCTCTCACCTCCTTTGGGAGGGCGTTGAAGATTTTTGGACCCTCATGGCCTAGGCTGGTTGCCAGTAGGGTCTTAATCCTCTCCGGGGCTGGCAATGTTTCAAAGAAACTGATAGAGATCTTGGGCCTAGTCTAGAGACAGAGTGTCAGCCATAGGGGCTGCACCTACTGATAGAGGTGATGAGGTAGACAGGTTTTAAAGTGAGCAGCTGCATTGTCCCTTTTGCAAAACCACAACTGTCAGGTATCAGTCATTGGTCCCGTGGTATAAAAATAGACATGGCATTGATTTTGTCCCAGAAAATATTCTACCAGTGTGATAGCATCACCTGTTCTGGACGAAATTATTCAGTCAAACCTTTCTTTGATCTACTTCACCCAGATTATTCAAACATCATGTAAAACCTGTTTTTCAATTATGACTAGATGATGCTATCAACCTTTGTATCAAAGACTAATTGTTATACATTGACAATAGTGGACTATTCAAAATTTGTGAAGCTACTGCAGTAGATACTTCAGTAAACCCCTTGTGTGTATGTGTGTATTTACCTAGTTGTATTTTGTGGGAAGAGAGCTATGCTCATAGTGACCCGCCATTATATCTTTCTGCATCCAGTTTTTTCTTAAAGTCATGTATAGTTTTTGCACCCACTGTTTCCTCATTGCGTATATATATATATATATATATATATATATATATATATATATATATATATATATTTATATGTATGTGAGATTCCAAGTAGACAGGGTTGATGGATAGAGTGAAGGGGGCCTTGGTTACAACAGGAATGTCTTTTAAGCAGGGAAAGGATAGGGCAAGGGATAGGTGTGAGTGGAGAGTGGTTGTAAATGGATAATGAATTTATGTGGCCCAATGAAATTTCTTCTTGTTCTTCCCTTTTACTCTTATCTGTACTACATCTATTCACATTTAATGACCCACCTACTATGGCTCCATTAGGAGTCCTCCCTCCCGGCACAAGATAAGAGTTGAGCCCAAGTCTCTTCACTCAATCCCATTTATTTGCCTTCTACAATACACATAGAAATGTGGTGGCATTCTTCTACCTAAAACACTCCCTAAAGTTTGGAGATAGTAGCTGCTGTCAGTTTTTGTCAAATAAACATCCATCGATGATAATGTTTCCCAAGATTCCCAGAAGTCCTGACTATCTCACCATGTAGTTATTAATATATCATGTTTCACTGTTTAGGGATGGGATATAAGAATCTTCTGTGAGAAAAGATATGCTTGGTAAATGAAAGCATATATACTTTGAAATTGGACACTATGTGATAATACTTGCTTAGAAGTAGGTGTTTGAATTATGTTATGTATTTATGTGGTTAAAAATGTTATTTATGTATGACCTAAAACTCCTGGTTCTTCAACAGCCTAACATTCTTGGAAATTGTACTAGAGGAATCAGTCTCCCAGGATGCCCTAACTCCTGCTGAAAGGAAGGAGGCAATTCTTGCTAAGATTGAGAACCAGTATCAGTGTTGGATAGAGGAAGACATTGATTTCTTAGATGACTGTCAGTTATGCTCTGGTAAGTTCTCTCATGTGGGAATAGATTGTACAGGCTAACACAGTCTTTTCAGACTTGTATCCAAGACTTGCTTTCTACTAGTTTAGAGGCATAGAGGCACTGAACTCAAAGCACATTAGTTTTTGCCTATTACATCACATTTTTACTCTACAACACATCTCATTCTTTATCATTCACCCCAAAAAAGTACCTTATTACAATGATTTTCACAATCATCTTAACTTTTGTATTCTACTTATAATACTGTTCCAACAATAATACCAGGATTTCATGGTGAAATATAACAAATATATCTTGAATATATGTATATATATATATATATATATATACACACACACTAATCAAATACCAAAAGGCCTTTTCCCCTATATGAAGCGAGTAACTGAGTCAAAGTATACACCCATCCTACACCTATGCTACACGCGTGTGAAATGTATTCATTGTGTAGTCCTTCCCATTGTAGCTCCTCATGAATGAATGTTTGTCACTACCATCACCATAATTGCTCGGGTCAGAGGCAATGCAGCAAAATACAGCAACTTCACAGCAGGGAGCAGGTTTACTCCATGGCTTCATTCTATGATAACCCCCCCCCACACACACACACACACACTTTCAACGAACGGACGGCTTGACGAACGCTCTGAAGAAAAGTGCAGATTGTGGATACCAACGCAAAGAGAAGTGCCTTTTTGTATTTGCAGGGGGGGGGGAAATTGCTCGTGAGGCAGTAGGTAAGTAGGAAAAGAGGAGAAGGGGAGGGATTGCTGGGGAAATGGAAGGAAATGAGGATGTGGAGGACTTGGCCCAGGCAGACGGGCGTAAGGTCAACATGAAACGACCACCGGATGACGAAATGGCAAATAAAAATGTAAAGATTAGAAGTATAGAGAGGAGAAATACAGTAGAAAGTGACGAGAATATGTTCCAGGGATTTAAAGAGGGTGGGGGGGACACAACCCCCCCCGACTGATAAGACTAGAGGAGAGAGTTGATAAGGTGATCGAGGACTTGGAACGTAAGTTAGGTAAGGTAGACTCCATCTTCCAGAGAATTGAAAGATTGGAACAACTGGAGAGAAGGCTAACAGAAACTTAACTGAAGAAGTAGAGGACCTAAACAGACACTGAGGAAAGGTACCGGAGGAGAATGAGAAATTGAAGCCGAATAGTACTGAAACCAAAGAGACACTCGCTACCGAAGCTAAAAATTGGAGACTAACTCAAGAAGGGAAATAGGTTTCATTCACTGACATAGTCAAACAGCAATTGAAAGAACATAATGAAGACTCAGTTATTAAAGTGATGAGACAGAAGGAGAATATAGTAAGAGAATTAGCTGACAAAAAGAAATGTATAATTATATTAGGAATGGAAGAGAAACATAACCCAGATAGAACCGCAAGAATCAAGGAGGAAAATGAAAGGGTAAGCAGTTTATTAAAATTAGTCCAGGAAGATGAACCAGAAATTATAAAGGAAATTGAGGAAAAATTCAGACTCGGAAAATATAGTACAGATAAGACCAGACCAATTAAGATTAAATTCAGGTCACAAACAACGGCAGAGAAAATTCTATCCAAGACAGGGAAACTAGCAACAAATGATCAATATAAAAAGGTATGGATAAAAAGAGAAATGAATAAGGAGGAAAGAGAGGCAGAAAAGCAGAAAAGAATTGAAGCTAAGGCAAAAAACGAGGAACAGAACGGAGTCAGAGAAAGAGAGATTCTATTGGAGAGTAGTGAACATGAAAATAAAGCAGTTCGACATACTAAAGAAAAACATAAGGGAAACAGAGAACACAATGGAAGTGGCAGAAAACTAAGAGTGTCTTACACAAATATAGATGGATTGATAACAGGATTGAATGAACTGAATGATTATTTGAAAGAAAAAGAACCGGACATAATGGGAATTGTAGAAACAAAATTAAAAGGCCCACTACCACCCAACAGTGTAGGACATGATACATACAATTATTGGATTAGAAACAGAGAGAAAAAGCAAGGGGGTGGAGTTATGTTCCTGACAAAGAAGGATATAAACGTGAAAGGTGTCATATATGGAAAGAATACAGTAGAGATGATTATGATAGAAGTGGAAGACCGAGATAAGAAGAGCAGAAAATTTGTGATCAATTATGTGCCTCCGAAAACAGCCTCATGGGAGGAGAGTGAACATAAAAGTATGTTAGAGGACACAAAGATAGCATTAACTAAAATAATGGAAGACGGAGGAAGAATAGTTATGATGGGCGACTTTAATTGCAAAGAAATCTGCTGGGAAGAAATGACAGTAAAGAGTGGTGATGACTCATGGGGAAATTGCTCTACTTGAGATGATTACTGACCATTCAATGACACAATGGATACAAGAGAACACTAGGTATAGAAATGAAGAAGAACCATCGAGGCTAGACTTAATAATTACATCTGAACCTAGAATAGTGGACAAGATTGAATATAAAACACCAATAGGTAAAAGTGACCACATATTGATTGAACTGGAACTTAATGAAGAAAAATATATGAAAAGAAATGAACAATATAGAAAAGGAAGAATGATGTATGAAAAAACAAACTTTGATAAAATAAGAGAATTCTTCCAACAAGAAAACTGGGAAGAAATATACAAAGAAGAAACATCAGTGGAAGAGAAATGGAATATTTTGACAAAAATTTACAAAGAAGGAGTGGAAAAGTATGTCCCAAGACAAAAACAAGAAAAAGAATATGTAAAATGCTGGTACAACAAAAGTTGTAGGGAGTTAAAAGACAAAAGAGACAAAGCCTGGACCGGATGGAAAAAAGACAGAAGACCTGAAAAATGGAAAATATATACTGGTTATAGAAATGAATATGTACAAAAGTGCAGAGAGGAAAAAAGAAAATATGAAAAAGATGTTATAGAAAAGTGTAAAGATCAACCAAAACTATTCTACAGATTTGTAAACAATAAACTGAAAAACAAACAAGACTTGGAGAAATTAAGACAAGGAGGAGTTGAATACACTGAGGAAATGGAAATGGCAGAAATTATGAACAAATATTTTAAATCAGTGTTTACAAGGGAAAATATACAACCTGAAGAGATTGAGTGGAAGGAAAAAGTCCCCCCTATGGAAGAAATAGAAGTAACGAAGAATGAAATATTGACACACTTGGGTAATTTTGATGTCAGAAAATCGCATGGGCCAGATGAAATAGCAAACTGGATTCTGAAAGAATGTAGGAATGAACTGGCAGACAAAATACATAGCATAATAAGCAGTTCCTTAAAAGAAGGAAAAGTTCCAGAAGATTGGAAAAAAGCAAATATAGTACCTATATATAAAGGAGGAAATAAAGAAGAACCTACCAACTATAGACCAGTCTCTCTAACAAGTACAATAGCAAAAATATGTGAAAGAATTATCAAAAGTAGATGGGTAAAATACTTGGAAAAAAACAACGTACTAAATCCAAGGCAATTTGGATTCAGACAAGGACGGTCATGCGTCACCAATTTAATATGTTTCTATTCAAGACTAATAGATATAATACAAGAAAGAGATGGATGGGCTGATTGTGCATTTCTAGACCTAAAAAAAGCTTTTGACAAAGTACCACATAAGAAGTTGCTTAAGAAATTAGAATATGAAGGAGGAATACAAGGTAAACTGCTAAATTGGATGGAAGACTTTTTGCAAGAAAGAAAAATGAGAGTAGTGATAAGAGATCAGCACTCAAAATGGAATGAAGTAATAAGCGGTGTCCCGCAGGGAACAGTTCTGGCCCCAATAATGTTTGCTATATATATTAATGATATGGATGAAGGAATTGAAAGCTATATGAGCTTCTTTGCAGATGATGCAAAATTACTGAAAAGAGTGAAAACTGAAGAGGATTGTGAATCACTACAGAGAGATCTAAATAAAGTACAAGAATGGAGTAGGAAGTGGGAGATGGAGTTCAATACAAAAAAGTGTAGTATAATGGAATTTGGAAAAAGCAAAAACAGAATAACAGGATCATATAATTTGGGAGAAGAAGGAATAAAAAGAGTAGAAAATGAGAGGGACCTGGGAGTCATTGTTATGAATAATATGTCACCTGAGAAACATATAAATAAGATTTTTGGAGAAACTTATAATTTAATAAGAACAATCAAAGTGGCATTTACATACCTGGATGAAGAAATGGTGAGGAAAATCCTAATCACCCTGATAAGACCAAGATTGGAATATGCAGCAACGATATGGTCACCAAGTACAAAAAAATGTATAAAAAAACTTGAAAGAATACAAAGAGCAATTACTAAACTGGCACCAACACTCTCAAAACTATCATATGAAGAGAGACTACAAAAACTTAAACTACAGACACTAGAGCAAAGAAGAGAGAGAGGAGATTTGATAGCTATTTACAGAATCATGAAAGGCATAGAAATTACTGATAGAGAGAATCTGATAAAATGGGATGACAGAAATACAAGAGGACACGGAAAGAAAATAAAAAAAGACAACTATAGAAGAGATTTGAAAAAGAACAGCTTTCCTCACAGAGCAATAGACAGTTGGAACAAGTTAGATGAGAAAGTGGTGTGTGCAAAAACAATACATGAATTTAAAAATAGTTTAGATAAAATGAGATATGAAGACGGGACCTCACGAGCATAGCTCCCTTTCCCGTAAAATACAACTAGGTAAATACAACTAGGTAAATACACAACCCTTGTTTGAAGAAGCACATTGGGAGGAATTCATGTATACCACACAAATAAAGAGGAAATGGGAAATCTTTCTTGACATTTATAACCTGGGAGTGAACAAACATGTGCCAAAGATTAATGGAAGGAAGAAGCAGAAACATGGCTGGTTTAACAGAATGTGCGAGATTGCAAAAAAGGCCAGGGACATGGCTTAAGGAAAATGGAGGAAGAGAAGAAGCAACAAAACAAAAGAAGCTTACAAACAAGATAAAAATTACTATAAAAGAATTCGCAAAAAGAAACTGGTTTTGAAAGTCTAGTAGATAAATGTAAAGATGAACCAAAACTGAGTGGGTTAGGGCATCGCTACTTGTGGTGTAGGTTGAGGTGACAGTGGTTCAAACCTTGCCACTGGTGAATTGAACCAAGGCTATGGTTCAATAAATTCCATGCTACAAAAGTCCTCTGTAAAAGGGCACCATCCTAACCTCCTGATGGGGGGCCAGTTTTGAAACATGAAACCAAATCATCATCATCATAAATGCTAAATTGAGAAACGGAAATAATCACCAAGTTAAAAGTGAGTGGTGAAGTCTTTGAAGAGGCCTCGGCTCAGGTAGGAATAATGAATGAAAGTTTCTAGTTGGTTTTCACAAAAGAGCAATTTTTTGGAGGAAAGTGAAGGGAACAAAAATTCAGGTTTAGAAGGGAAGTGCTCAATCTTTTGGGATCACTGGATGTAACACAAGCTTCAGGACCTGACGGGATCTCAAACTTGATTCTTAAAGAATGTGGAGAACAACAAGCAGACAAAATTCAGTCTTGTTATATGTTCACTGAGAGAAGTCAAAATGCCACTTGATTGGAAAAGGGCAAATGTGGCACCAATTCACAAAGATGGAAGTAAGGAGACACCACTAAATTATAGGCTGGTACGGTATCACTGACCAGCACAATAGTAGAATTATGTGAAAGGATTGTGAAAGATCAATGGATCAAATA
Source organism: Oratosquilla oratoria (assembly GCF_046742065.1). NCBI lineage: Eukaryota > Metazoa > Arthropoda > Malacostraca > Stomatopoda > Squillidae > Oratosquilla > Oratosquilla oratoria. Next base: position 59,117,090 of record NC_134797.1, read on the forward strand.
TCTTGAAGAAATGAAGATTCTGGCAGTTTGGCTTCAGATCTGGAAGGTCATTCATGTTGAACCTTTTTAAGCTTTTACTTAAGAATGGTTGATTTTCTGCAGGAGAGAGGTGTGGGTGATTGTGTGTACCTCGCCCTAAAGAAGGCTTTTGATAAAGTACCTCACAGTCAACTTATGTGGAAACTAGAGGACTGAGGCAAACTACTGGAATGGATGAAAGATTTTTTGAAGAGATTATACATGAGGTCCTTAGTAAAGGATAAAATGTCAAGATGGAGAGCATTAATGAGCAAAGTTCCACAAGGTTCAGTGCTTGCACCAATAATGTTTCTTGTCAATGTCAATGACATAATGAAAGGCACAACAAGCTATGTCAACATGTTTGCAGATGATGCAAAAATCATGAGAAGAGTGAAAAACAAAGAAAACTGTAGACTATTGCAAAAAGATCTAGACTCCATTCTTGCATGGAGCCAAGAATGGGAAATGAAGTTCAGTACTAAAAAATGCAAAGGACTGAAAATGGGCAATAGTTGCAAAAGACAATCCTTAACTGTTCCTTTGAAAGTGAACCCATTACAGAAGCAAAAGATGAGAAAGATTAGGGCAAGTTGATAAAAGACAACCTGTCACCTGACAGTCATATCAGTAGGATTGTGGTTGAGACATATGGACTACTGCAGAAGATTAAAGCGGCTTTTTACCATACAGATAAAGAGGTGATGAAAAAAGTAATCAAAACCCTGGTCCATCCAAGACTGGAATATGTGTCAGTTGCATGGTCCCCACACATAATGAAGGATATATGCAAGATAGAATACATAAAGCAGCAACTAAACTGGTCCCGAGCCTGGCAGATAAAGTACATACATATACCAAGGCTTTTTCCCCCTTACTAGGGAGGTAGCCAAAAAGGAAAAGACATAAAATCATTCCCACCCATTCCATCCCTGAATACAATCCACACCCCTCCACCCTCCCTCCCATCTTAGCACCTCCTAGATGACGGGTCATCCCTGCACCCTGTCCACTGCCCTGGGTCAGAAGCAGTGTCGCAAGACACAACACATCCACAGCAAGGCCGCTTCATTTAATAGGCAACCCCCCCCCTCTCTGCCCCCCCCATATAAAGGAGAGGACGGGGAGAAATCCCTTCGGGCTGCGTCAAAATTTTGCTCACACACACTACCTCACCCCCCATCCCCCCGTCCATTCCACCTCATGCATCACAACATCTTCCATATACAACCATTCTCCATTCACCCCTGTCTTCTGTCCTCTCCCGTCCTTCCTCAACAGACATTCCCCTCTTCCCCAAAGCCCCCTTCACCCCATCCATCCATCTCATCCTAGGACGTCCCCTCATGTTCACTCCCTCGACATCTGCCTTCCATACCTCCCTTGCTAGTCTTTCTTCACTCATTCTTTCCATGTGTCCAAACCATCCTAATACTCTTTCATCAACCCTATCTCCCAACTCCCTTTCCACCCCTGTTCTCCTCCTCACCTCCTCATTTCTCACTCTATCTAGCCTAGTAACCCCCATCATACTTCTCAGACACCTCATCTCAAACACATTCAAACTCCTTCTCTCTTCTTCTCTTATGTTCCATGTTTCTGCTCCATACAGTGCTGTTGGCACAATCACTCCTTCATACAGTCTCCTCTTAGCATCCATTCCCAAATTTCTATTCCTCATTACACTTTTTAATCCACCAAGGCATTTACTCGCTTCTCTCAATCTACATTCTACCTCCACCTTCACTCCACCTTTTCCTGCCACATTTGCACCCAAGTATCTAAAACTATCCACTTCCTCCAGTCGCTCTCCCTTAATGTTCACTTCCAGATTACTGCCACTTTCACCCCTTGTACATCTCATCACCTTACTTTTACCCACATTTATCTTCAGCTTTCTTCTATCACACACTCTCCCAAACTCTGTCACCAACTTCCTCAATCCCTCCTCCGATCCTGCCACAAGCGCAGTGTCGTCCACAAACAACAGCTGGCTCACCTCCCACTTTTCTCCATTTTCTTTAACCATCTCCAATCCCTGACCCACTACCCTTGCATTTACCTCTCGCACTACCCCATCCATGTATAATTTGAACAGCCAGGGTGACATAACGCATCCTTGATGAAGTCCCACCTTTACCTCAAACCACTCACTCTCTCCATTTCTAATCCTGACACAAGCTCTACTACTCTCATAAAAACTCTTGACAGCTCCGAGAAGCTTTCCTCCTATCCCATATATCCGCATAACCTCCCACAGTGCCTTTCTGTCTACCCTGTCGTAAGCCTTTTCCAGATCCATAAAGGCCCAAAAAACATCCTTCCCCTTACCTATAGCTTTCACACATATCTGTCTTACCACAAAAATCTGATCTACACAACCTCTACCTGTCCTAAATCCACACTGTTCCTCACCAATTACTCCCTCTGTTCCTCTCCTAATCTTCTCAGTCAAGATCCTCCCATAAGCCTTCCCAACTACACTTAACAAGCTAATCCCTCTGAAACTACTACATTCACACTTGTCCCCCTTTCCCTTGTAAAGTGGAACTATACAAGCACTCCTCCAGTCCTCCGGCACTCTACCTTCTCTCCAGCAAACATTAAATAACCTCACCAACCAGTCCACCATCACTGTACCTCCTTTTTTAAGACATTCTGCATGGCATCCATCCAGACCAGGTGCCTTACCTGCTTTCATCATCTTAACTGCTGCCTTCACTTCATCCTTCCTTATTTCTCCTCCATTTTCCTCACTCATCACTCTCATTTTCTTAGCATTTCCCACTGCAGCTATCTTTCCCTCCCTATCCTCCTTCACATTTAGCAACTCCCTAAAATATTCTGCCCATCTTCCCCTTACTGCCTTCTCCTCCATTATCATCTCTCAATCCGCACCTTTTACCTTTTCTTCTCTACTTGATTCGCCTCCTCTTCCTCTCTTAATTTCTTTCCAAAACATCTTTTTATTACTTTCAAAATTTTCTGTCATACTCCTACCCCATTTTACATCTGCTCTCCTCTTTGCCTCCTTTACCTTTTTCTTTACTTCTCTTTTCTTTTCTTTGTACGTCTCATATGACTCCCTAGTCCTATTTTGTAACCAATCTGTGTAAACTCGCTTCTTCTCTTCTACAACCTTCTTCATTTCCTCATCCCACCATTCACTACCCTTCCTTCTATTTCCTCCTGTCCTTCTTGTTCCACACACCATCTTTGCACACTTTGTGACTCCCTCCTTGAACCATCCCCATTCCTCCACACCTACCTCTACTCTATCCTTCACTCCCTCCCACTCCTCCTTCAGCTTCCTCTTGCACTCATTTAAATCTATCCAAAAGGCCTCCCTTTCTTCTACACTCTTCTCACTGCCAGGCCCATATGCACTTACAAAAACCCACATCTCCTTTCCCAGTTTCACCTTCATCCACATTATCCTTGAGGAAACCTCCTTCCACTCCACTACACGTTTACCTATCTCTTCACTTACTAGTATAGCCACCCCTTCCCTCCCTCGCTCTCTCTTCACTCCTGATAACCTCCCACTTACACTCCCAAACTTACAATCGCCCTTCCCTTTCAGCTTAGTTTCACTCAAAGCCAACACATCCATCTTTCTTCTCACAAACATACTACCTATCTCTTAACTTTTACTCTCATCTGTACTACATCCACGCACATTAAAAGACCCAAACCTTAGGGTGCTGGTCCGAGAACTTCCAGACCCTCTTATGCCTTTGCTTTTACTTTTAGGAATGTGCCCTGTGGAGCTACAAGGAGAAGGATGCCTAGTCCCAATCCCCGTCCCTTTCTTCTCGCCTCTTACGATCCAAGTGGGAATACTTGGTGGCAGTATTCTTTTCCCCCACAGGGAATTCCCCCACCACAGAAAAAGAATACTCAGAGAAATGGTACAGGACAGCAACAAGGGGTTGGGGGACAGCATAACGGAGGGACAGTCGTAGTATAAAAGTGTCATCATTTCTCTATGAACAGAGTTTTCCTCTATCATAGACAAAATGATGTGTGGCTCTGGTTCGTAGGGGCGCCTCATATAGACCCTAAAGTATCAACTGCATGCTACTTTGCCACAATAACAAGCAGCCAATACCCCAGATAAACTAAATGAGGAAAAATTAAAAGCACTTGGTCAGTCAACTTTGAAAGATCGAAGGAGAAGAGGTGATATGATTACAGTATTCAGGTCACTAAAGGAAATAGATTGCATTGACAGGAGGAATCTCTTGATTAAGGGTGAGAAGGCTTCAAGAGGTCATGGGAACAAATTAAGAAAGACTACATGTCTAAAGGATCTGAAGAAACAGTTTTTATGTGGAATAGCTTAGATGGTGATATAGCCGAAGCTGGAACAAGACATGAATTCAAATTTAAATTGATAATTGGAAATTAAGTATTTAGATTAAGTTGGAACTACATGAATTTGAGGCTAGGTATAACAAAATTGGAGAGTAGGAGGCAGGACTCAACAAGCTGTGCTCATTTCCTCTACACTACAATTAGGTAAATACAATTAAATAAGTACTCCCCATTCACTCTAGTCTTTTGCATTCTCTTTTTCACTCAACAGATATTTCTCCTACATCCAGTGCCCCATTGACCCCGTCCATTCACCTCATTTTTAATCTTCCTCCATGTATCCTCAACTTTTGCTTTGTATACTCTTTCCACTAGTCTCCCACTGTCTCTCCTATTCAAGTAAAAGCTTTTGATTGCCCCCGGACTTCCTCCTATCCTATACATCCAAAACAAATACCATAACACCTCTCAACCAACCTTGTCAAATATCTCCCCCAAATCCATAAAATCCCCCAGAGACACCCATACACTTTGCCAAAAATTTCTCTTGTATCTGTTGTACTGGGGTGTTGACTATATGATACAGCCAATACTTTAAAAACATAAGAATGGAGGAGTCCGCAAGAGACCATAGGGCCTACACAAGGCAGTCCCATGTCCTCATTCTTGGTCTTCCCCTCAAATTTACACTGGTCAATTCTGCTTTCCACACTCATTTTCTTAGTCTTTCTTCACTCATTCTTTTCTTGTGATCAAAATATCCCAGTATTCTTTGATCAACCACATCTGCTACCACTTTTCCTACCGCTGCTCTCTGCCTCACTTCTTCACTTCTCATTCTCTCCTTCAATGCAACCCTCGACATACTTCATAAACATTTAGTCTTAAACACACACAGGATTTTTCTTTATGCTCCATAAAGTGTTATGGGCAGTATCACCCCTTCATGTAGTCTTGGAGAAAAGGAATAGGATACCATAAGAGTAGCTTCTTTCCAGTATATTACAGTTGGGTAAATTAAGATAACATATCCTGACCACTTTTTTTTTTTTTTCTTGCTTTTTTCTTTTGGAGAACAGCTGTGGAGAGACTGCGTGATGCTCCATTGGTCTGCAGCTATAATGGTTACAGACAGCGTGTGCAGTGCGAATACAGTGGGGAAGTATACAAAACGTGAGTTATTTAATTTTTTTTTCACATCCCATTATAGTATTGATTTAGTGATTCAGTTCTGATGTCAGTAATTACATTAGTTGTACATTTCCTTTTTTTGTTTTTATTCCAGTTGTATTTACTATTTTCTATTTTTTTACATTCAACCCATTTTTTACCTTGTTGCAATTTAGAGGTTTTACTTTAGCTAGTGTTAGACATGCTTGACCACTTCAGTATGAGTCAAATTCTCACTCACAGCATCGGTATCCATATGTACGATGCAACACACTGCTCTCATTATAAAATATGAAGTCACTGCTGTATTACTCGTTCTCTTTTACCGAGTAATAATACATACATACATACATATACCAAAGGCTTTTTCCCCCTACACGAGGGGTAGCCAAAAAGGAAAAGGCACAGAAACCACTCCCACCCCATTCCATTTCCTATATATTCCACTCCCCTCCACCCTCCTCCCTCCCTCTTATCTTGGCACCTCCTGGATGATGGGTCATCCCTGCATCCTGTCCATTGCCCTGGGTCAGAAGCAGTGTCGCAAGACACAGCACATCCACAGCAAGGCCGCTTCATAAATTCGGCAACCCCCCCTCTCTGTCCCCTCATGTAGAAAAGGAGAAGACGGGGAGAAATCCCTTCGAGCTGTGTCAAATTTTTTCTCATACATACTTCCTCACCCCACATCCCCCACCCACTCCCCTTCATGCATCACAGCATCATCTATACACAACCCCTCTCCATTCACCCCTATCTTCTGTCCTCTCCCGTCCTTCCTCCACAGACATTCCTCTCTTTTGTAATGCCCCTTTCACCCCATCCATCCATCTCATCCTAGGACACCCCCTCATATTCACTCCTTCCACCTCTGCCTTCCACACTTCTTTTACTAATCTTTCTTCACTCATTCTTTCCATGTGTCCAAACCATCCTAATACTCTTTCATCAACCCTATCTCCCAGCTCCCTTTCCACCCCAGTTCTCCTCCTCACCTCCTCATTTCTCACTCTATCCAGCCTAGTAATAATAAGCACAGAAAACGTCAAACCAGTTCACAGAATCAAGATGCTGACGCCGGCATCCTCGTGTACCTACTCGCACCTCATGACGCCTATGTAGGCATCGTACCAAAGTAGTTAAATCTGTCCTTGACCACCTCCTTGGTGTGATATTGTACCCAAGGATAGAAGCACTGGTGTTACTCATGGAATACAACTTCTCAGCTGCCAACCAAGCTAGATTAAGTGTGGGTCTTGTCTCAGAAGAGAGGATAAGTCAGGACCAAATGGTTACGAGTGAGCCAACCATTCACATGGAAAAGGTTCGTAATGCCATCTCTACCATATATGCAGGATGTAGAAAATCCTGGTGAACATCAGTCTCTGCCATTTTTCTTGAACTGGAGCTTTGACTCACTCTGGAGTTGAAATGTGACAGCTATTTTACCCACTTTTGAATTGAATTGCCCAAAACTAGAGATGCTTGGAACTTATGGCTTCTCTGTGTTGTACTGCTTTGTACATTATATTGTACTGATCTGATTGTTGTAGTATAAAACTAAATATACGAGGTCCCAAGTTATTTTTCTTTAGTTCAACTATAACTTATTTGAATTTTACTCTGCATGTAGAGGATTTTACTCTGCATGGGAGGATCTTGATTGAGAGGATTAGGAGAGGAACAGAGGGAGTAATTGGCAAGGAACAGTGTGGATTTAGGACAGGTAGAGGTTGTGTAGATCAGATTTTTGTGGTAAGACAGATATGTGAGAAAGCTATAGGAAAAGGTAAGGATGTCTTTTGGGCTTTTATGGATCAGGAAGAGGCTTATGACAGGGTAGACAAGAAGGCACTGTGGGAGGTTTTGCAGATATACATGATAGGAGGAAAGCTTCTAGGAGCTATCAAGAGTTTTTATGAGAGTAGTAGAGCATGTGTCAGGATTAGAAATGGAAAGAGTGAGTGGTTCGAGGTAAAGGTGGGACTTCGTCAGGGATGTTTTATGTCACCCTGGCTGTTCAACTTGTACATGGATGGGGTGGTGCGAGAGGTAAATGCAAGGGTGGTAGGTCAGGGATTGGAGATGTTTAAAGAAAAGTGGGAGGTGAGCCAGCTGTTGTTTGCGGATGACACTGCACTTGTAGCAGGATCAGAGGAGGGATTGAGGAAGTTGGTGACAGAGTTTGGGAGAGTGTGTGAAAGAAGAAAGTTGAAGATAAATGTGGGTAAAAGTAAGGTGATGAGATGTACAAGGGGTGAAAATGGCAGCAGACTGGAAGTGAACATTAAGGGAGAGCGACTGGAGGAAATGGATAACTTTGGGTACTTGGGTGCAAATAAGGCAGGAAAGGGTGGAGTGAAGGTGGAGGTAGAATGTAGATTGAGAGAAGCGAGTAAATGCCTTGGTGGATTAAAAAGTGTAATGAGGAATAGACATTTGGGAATGGAGGCTAAGAGGAGACTTTATGAAGGAGTGATTGTGCCAACAGCACTGTATGGGGCAGAAACATGGAACATAAGAGAGGAAGAGAGAAGGAGTTTGAATGTATTTACCTAGTTGTATTATATGGGAAGGGAGTTATGCTCGTGGTAACCCGTCTTTGTATCTCTCAGCATCAGGTTTTTTCATAAAATCTTGAATAATGTTTGCACACACTGTTTCTTTATCTAATTTGTTCCAAGTATCTATCACTGTGTGGGAAGCTGTTCTTTTTTAGATCGTTTATGTAATTATCTTTTTTTTTTTCTAGTTTTTTTTCATGTCCTCTCGTTTTTCCAGTATCCCGTTTCAATAAGTCATTCTTATCTAAGATTTCCATTCCTTTCATTATTCTATAGATAATAAGGCTCCTCTTTCCCTTCTTTGCTCCAGAGTTGGTAATTCTAATTTGGACAGTCTTTGCTCATATGTCATTTCGGAAAGAGTTGGTGCTAGTTTTGTCGTTACTCTTTGTATTCATTCTAATTTCTTTGTATTCTTTTTGGTACTGGGTGTCCATAGTGTTGCTGTGTACTCAAGTTTTGGTCTTATTAGTGTAGTTAGAATTTTTTTTATCATTTCCTCATCCAAATAACCAAATGCCACTTTTATTGACCTCAATAAATTGTAGGTTTCTCCGACTATTTTATTAATATGCTTATCCGGTGTTATGTCCTTGCTCATTATCACTCCAAGATCTCTCTCCGAGTTTACTTTTTTGACCTCTTCACCAATTTTGTAATCTTTCGATATTCTGTTTTTACTTTTCCAAATTCCATTATACAGTCACTATCCGAGTTACGACACACGCGAGTTACGACCACCCGTACTTACGACCACGTCTAGCAGATATCTATTATGAGTTTACTGTATATGTCTGGCAGCACAGCGCGTAAGATAGTTGTAGCAGCCCGGCATCGTGCACGACATTTATGGCAGAGATGGAAAAGTTGCTATACACGCGGTTGGAAGATAATAGGCAAAGAAATGTGAAACAGATGTTGCAAACACTGCAAAGTATGGCTACAAGTTAATTTCACATGTTGAAAGAACGCGCACGTGAAGAATACGCTTCACATGAATTCATAGCGAGTGCTGTGTGGTTTCGTCGCTTTCGAGGGCGTTACCAGGTTCACCACGTGTTGTCGAAAGGTGAGGCTGCTAGCAATGATGCGCATGCAGCTAAGCCATTTGTGGAAGAGTTTGATAAATCAATTAAGAATGAAGGATATTTACGTATTTAAGAGCACGCCTAGCAGATGCCTATTATGAGTTTACTAATAAGAGTACTTTATAATAAGTATTTTCTTTCTTTAACCTACCATATCATATTAACAACTAAGCAACTGAAAACAATTCTGTATACAACTGTAGGAGAGAAGCCAACCGCAGAGTATGGAATCCAATGTATTTAACGCTTCACCCAGCAGGGCTTCTTCAGAAATAACACAGTGGATTTTTTTTTTTTTTTTTTAAGGCTATCGATTCATAAGATGGTCATTAAGCCTGATTTGAATTTGTACAGTCTCGATGTTGTTATGTATGTGAACACAGTGGACAAACATCCGACTCCTTATATAACCCGAGCTTACGGGGAGAAACGAACATGAAACTGGTGTAAACACAGTTTGCGTAAATTGCTCGTTACTTTGTTTTTAAAATTGCTAAAGGTTTATTTATTGTAAAAAATACATTGTTTTGATTTATATTATCAATGAGAGATATAAAAGCAGATTCAAAACATCTACGTTTCATAGTATGGTTTTCATATTTGATAATCTTAGTAATATTCCAGTCAGCATTGTGGCCTGTATCGTATCTATGTCTAACAATGACATTATTCATATTATAAGTTTTCATATCATATACTAAGAAAAATTATCAAAATTAAAATTAAAGGCATATAATTGATAAACAGTAAACAGCTTGTATATAATAGTATTCAGTAGAAAAAGTTACTTAGAAATGCAACAGATTGATATCATGTATCCCAGAGTATAACCCTCGTGTCGGCCATTTTAATGGGATCCGATTTACGACTGGTTGGTCGGAACCAATCTAGGTCGTAACGCGGATAGTAACTGTATTACATTTCTTGTCATCGAATTTTACTTCCCACTTTTGAGTCCATTTCCAGATCTTGTCTAAGTCTTGTAATGAGTTGCAGTCTTCCTCCGTTTTTACTTTCTTTAGTATTTTTGCGTTATCTGCAAAGAAATTTATGTAACACTCTACTCCTTCATCTATGTCATTTATGTATATGGCAAACATGATCGGGGCCAGTACTGATCCCTGCAGGACACCACTTATCACTTCCCAATTTGAGAATTTGTCTCTAATTACTACTCTCATTTTCCTCCCAGTCAGGAAGTCTTTCATCCATTCCAATAATTTTCCTCTGATGCCACCTATTGACTCTATCTTCCTTATTAGTTTTTTGTGTGGTACCTTATCAAATGCCTTTTGTAGGTCCAGAAAGGCACAGTCTGCCCACCCATCTCTCTCTTGTATTATGTCTATTAATCTTGAGTAGAAGCAGATCAAGTTTGTTGTACATGATCTTCCTTGTCTGAATCCAAATTGATTTGGATTCAGTATAGTTTTTTCTTCCAAATGCTTAACCCATCTATTTTTGACAATTTTTTTTTTTTTACAAATTTTTGCTTCGGTGCTTGTTAGGGAGACCACTCTGTAATTTGATGGGTCTTCTTTGTTTCCTCCCTTATAAATTGGTACAATGTTGGGTCAGGGATTGGAGATGTTTAAAGAAAAGTGGGAGGTGAGCCAGCTGTTGTTTGCGGATGACACTACACTTGTAGCAGGATCAGAGGAGTGATAGAGTTTGGGAGAGTGTGTGAAAGAAGAAAGTTGAAGATAAATGTGGGTAAAAGTAAGGTGATGAGATGTACAAGGGGTGAAAATGGCAGCAGACTGGAAGTGAACATTAAGGGAGAGTGACTGGAGGAAGTGGATAGCTTTAGATACTTGGATGCAAATAAGGCAGGAAAGGGTGGAGTGGAGGTGGAGGTAGAATGTAGATTGAGAGAAGCGAGTAAATGCCTTGGTGGATTAAAAAGTGTAATGAGAAATAGACATTTGGGAATGGATGCTAAGAGGAGACTGTATGAAGGAGTGATTGTGCCAACAGCACTGTATGGGGCAGAAACATGGAACATAAGAGAGGAAGAGAGAAGGAGTTTGAATGTGTTTGAGATGAGGTGTCTGAGAAGTATGATGGGGGTTACCAGGCTGGATAGAGTGAGAAATGAGGTGAGGAGGAGAACAGGGGTGGTAAGGGAGTTGGGAGATAGGGTTGATGAAAGAGTATTAGGATGGTTTGGACACATGGAAAGAATGAGCGAAGGAAGACTAGTAAAAGGGGTATGAAAGGCAGATGTCAAGGGAGTGAACATGAGGGGGCGTTCTAGGACGAGATGGATGGATGGGGTGAAGGGGGCTTTGGGGAAAAGGGGAATATCTGTTGAGGAAGGATGGGAGAGGACAGAAGATGGGTGAATGGAGAATGGTTGTATATGGATGATGTTATGTATGAGGTGCAAATAAGGCAGGAAAGGGTGGAGTGGAGGTGGAGGTAGAATGTAGATTGAGAGAAGCGAGTAAATGCCTTGGTGGATTAAAAAGTGTAATGAGGAATAGACATTTGGGAATGGATGCTAAGAGGAGACTGTATGAAGGAGTGATTGTGCCAACAGCACTGTATGGGGCAGAAACATGGAACATAAGAGAGGAAGAGAGAAAGAGTTTGAATGTGTTTGAGATGATGTGTCTGAGAAGTATGATGGGGGTTACCAGGCTGGATAGAGTGAGAAATGAGGTGAGGAGGAGAACAGGGGTGGTAAGGGAGTTGGGAGATAGGGTTGATGAAAGAGTATTAGGATGGTTTGGACACATGGAAAGAATGAGCGAAGAAAGACTAGTAAAAGGGGTATGGAAGGCAGATGTGGAGGGAGTGAACATGAGGGGCGTTCTAGGATGAGATGGATGGATGGGGTGAAGGGGGCTTTGGGGAAAAGGGGAATATCTGTTGAGGAAGGATGGGAGAGGACAGAAGACGGGTGAATGGAGAATGGTTGTATATAGATGATGTTGTTATGTGTGAGGTGGAATGGGTGGGGGGATGGGGGGTGAGGTAGTATGTGTGAGAAAAATTTGACACAGCCCAAAGGGATTTCTCCCCGTCTTCTCCTTTTCTGCAGGGGGGGATGGAGAGGGGGGTCGCCGATTTAATGAAGCGGCCTTGCTGTGGATGTGCTGTATCTTGCGACACTGCCTCTGACCCTGGGCAGTGGACAAGGTGCAGGGATGACCCGTCATCCAGGAGGTGCCAAGATAAGAGGGAGGGTGGAGGGTTGAAGGGAGTGGAGTGTGTTTAGGGATGAAATGGGTGAGAATGATTTTATGCCTTTTTCTTTTTGGCTGCCTCCCTTGTAAGGGGGAAAAAGCCTTGGTATATGTATGTATGTATGTAGGTCACCCTTTCAATGGCTGTACAGTCGCACACCCAGTTATTATCCAGAAAATTGAACCTGTGACAGCCTGTTTACTTGCTTTTAAACTTAATTGCCCCAAACTACAGATACTTAGAACTTGTGGCTTTTCTATGTTATACTATTTTGTACATTATATTTTATTGCTTTGATTGTTATAGTGTAAAATCAAACATATTATATCCCATTTTATTTTTCTTCCTTAGTTCAACTGAAACTAAATTGAACTTTACTCTGAGTGTAGAAAGTGAATATAATGATGGTATTACTCTAGTTTTGAGGTACACATCACTACACAGAAAGAGATGTTGAGTGACCCAATCACCATGTGGGTAAACTAGGGGATTGGAATTAATAAATAAGTGTAACATAGTGACTTCACTATTGTCATCTAGCCAGATAAACTTAGCCTCTAAATATAGTCTTTAGGTAGAGCTTGTTCACAAATTTATAGAAGTGACATATTTACAACGGGTATTGAAATTTACTCCAGCAAATAGTGGGAGGTTGACTATTATGTGAATGTTTACTTGTGGTGGTTTTAAGAGTGAAAAGGGATTATTCCAGTAGACACCAGAATTTTTGTATGTTATTAATTTTCAGTAAAAGAGGTATGGAAGGCAGATGTGGAGGGAGTGAACATGAGGGGACGTCCTAGGATGAGGTGGATGGATGGGGTGAAGGGGGCTTTGGGGAAGAGGGGAATGTCTGTTGAGGAAGGAAGGGAGAGGACGGAAGACAGAGGTGAGTGGAGAATGGTTGTATATGGATGATGTTGTGATTGCATGAGGAGGAATGGGCGGGGGGGTGGGTGGGGGTGGTGTAGTATGTATGAGTAAATTTTGACGCAGCCCGAAGGGATTTCTCCCCGTCCTCTCCTTATATGCAAGGGGGGACGGAGAGGGGGGGTCGCCGATTAAATGAAGCAGCCTTGCTGTGGATGTGCTGTGTCTTGCGACACTGCTTCTGACCCAGGGCGGTGGGCAAGGTGCAGGGATGACCCGTCATCCAGGAGGTGCTCAGATGAGAGGGAGGGTGGGAGGGGTGTGGAGTGTATTTAGGGATGAAATGGGTGGGAGTGTTTTTATGCCTTTCCCTTATTGGCTACCTCACTTGAAAGGGGGAAAAAGCCTTGGTATATGTATGTATGTATGTATTAATTTTCAGTGATAACAGTACAGCTTTCAATTTCTTTCTTTTGCTCAGCTGTGTGCAAAATCATTCTAAAATGACATTCCAGAGAAAGTAACTTTTACCATAATTCAGATTATGAATTGTGATGCTATTTTGGCCCAATTTATCTAAAAATGTTTTAGAAACAAGCAAAGATTGAGTCTAGATTACGTACTCATTATACATCATGATGAAGAGTTTGCAAATGAATGATAAAGGCTTGACCTTTGACTTTTTTAACAGGTGTGAAGTGTATGATCTGGAGGAGGAGCGAATATTTTGGATGTTTGAAACTGTTGTTGCTTTTGTGGGAGTTTTAGCTGGACTAAACACTGCTCTGCAGCGTCATCGAATGTCTCTTCATAGCAAGAGAACTCAAGCTCTGACACCTTCTGTGTAAAGTATGACCAGTGTGCCATGTAATTCAATGTTTTATTATCTTGAAAGTCTTTGAATGAGAAGTATATTATATACTTAGACAGTCAATCCATGATAAATAGGGATTCACAGTATGTAGTTCAGTACTTTTGGATAATGCCAAGATCATGCAATAATTTAGGATAATATTGAAATACTGACAAAGCAGTGAAATAATTTTAGGATACCTCAGAAATTATGAAAGTAATGAAATGTTCACTGTAGTACCATAATTTTTAAGGATTCATAACAGCAATTCATAAATGTTGCCTGTTGCATAATGTACATAATTGTACTTATGATCCACATAAGTACATCATGAAGCTATGTAATTTTGGGAGAGGGCATGATCTAAACTGAAGCACAAAAGCTGTCACAGAATATTTTTACAGTATTGTGCTAATCAGATAGTAGTCTTACCTACATATTTGTATCCTTTTCAAACTTTTGACAGTTTACAGTATTGTCTCAAGATATTTTGGCAGTTTCATTTCTCATATAACTGATTTTTAAATGATTGATTTATAGTTTATGGTGCCACAACTGAACAAGGTCATAGAAGCAAACAGTTAATGCAACCTAAAACAATTTAGATAATTTACAAATGTAAAAAGCAGTACATGTAATATTTTTGATACTCAGAAGTACCAGAATGGTTTGATAGGTGGTACAAGAATAGCAGATTTACCTGGTTGTATTATAGGGGAAGGGAGCTATGCTTGTGGTGACCTGTCTTTGTATCTTTCAGCATCAAGTTTATTCTTAAAATCGTGAATAGTATTTGCACACACCATTTTTTCATCTAAGTTATTCCATATATCCAGCATTCTGTGTGGGAAGCTATTCTTTTTCCTATCTCTTCTATAGTTGTCCTTTTTGAGTTTCTTTTCATGACCTCTTGTTTTTCCATTGTCATTTTTTAGTAAATCTTTTCTGTCAAGGATTTCCATTCCTTTCATGATTCTATATATAGTCAGTAGATCACCTCTTTCTCTTCTTTGCTCTAGTGTTGGTAGTTCTAGCTTCGATAATCTTTGTTCGTATGTTAATTTGGAAAGAGCTGGTGCCAACTTTGTTGTTGCTCTCTGTATTCTTTCTAGTTTCCTTATATTCTTTTTAGTACTGGGTGTCCATAGTGTCACTGCATATTCCAGTTTTGGTCTAATCAATGTGACTAATATTTTTTTTATAATTTCTTCATCCAAGTATTCAAATGCCACTTTCATTGACCTTAGTAGGTTGTATGTTTCACCTACTATTTTGTTTATATGTCTGTCCGGTGTCATGTCATTGCTGATTATCACTCCAAGGTCCCTTTCTGAGTGCACTTTTTTTTTCATTTTCACCAATTTTGTAATTTTTTGAAATTCTATTTTTTATTTTACCAAATTCCATCATGCTACACTTCTTGATATTAAAGTTCACCTCCCACTTTTGAGTACATTTCCAGATTGTGTCCCGGTCTGATTGTAATGAGTCACAGTCCTCATTTGTTGATACTTTCTTTAATATTTTTGCATCATCTGTGAAGAAATTCATATAACATTCAACTCCTTCGTCCATGTCATTTATGTATATAGCAAACATGATTGGAGCCAGTACTGACCCTTGTGGAACATCACTTATCATTTCTTCTCATTTCAAGTATTTGTCTCTAATTACTACCCTCATTTTTCTCCCCGTCAGGAAGTCTTCCATCCATTTTGATAAATTACCTGTAATGCCACCTATTGATTCTAATTTTCCTATTAATTTTTTGTGCGGTACTTTGTCAAATGCCTTTTGTAGATCTAGATAGGCACAGTCTGCCCATCCATCTCTCTCATCTATTATATCTATTATTCTCGAATAGAAGCAGATTAGATTTGTTGTACATGATCTTCCTTGTCTAAATCCAAATTGGCTTGGGTTTAGTATAGATTTTTCTTCCAAATGTTTAACCCATCTACTTTTAATCACTTTTTCACATATTTTAGCTACTGTGCTTGTTAGGGAGACCAGTCTGTAGTTAGTTGGATCTTCCTTACTTCCTCCTTTATATATTGGTACAATGTTTGCATTTTTCCAGTCTTGTGGTACTTCCTTCTTTGAGCGAGTATTTTATTATAGTGTGTATTTTATCTGTTAGTTCCTCCATGCATTCCTTCAGTATCCAATTTGCAATTCCATCCAAACCATGCAATTTTCTAATATCTAGGTTTTTTATTTTGTCACCGATTTCCTTTTTTGTTATGGTTATTTCCTTCATTTGGGGGGAATTCTGTTTTTCTATTCCTTCACAGTTAGGTGAGTTCTCAATTGTGAAAACCGATTTGAAGTGGTTACTCTTAATGAATGCAGCTACAAGTATTTACAGTATCTCACACATTTTTTGACAGTCGAAATTGTGAGACTAATTTGCTATTATCCCAAAATAATTAATATATTTCATCACTCAATGATGATGGGTGGGGGAGGATGGGAACGGAGGGAAGTGCTTGGAGTAGGCTGCTTAGGTGAGAGGGAGTAGGGGAGAGGGAGGAGGGAGGGGGAGAGGGAGTAAGGAGGTTTCAGGTAGGGGAGTGCAGGGTGTACAGGGGTGGTGTGTGGAGCAAGGAGCACAGGAGGAGGTGGTGGAGGAAAAGAGGCAAACATTCACAGATTGGTTGCAAGGTGGGATGGAGGAATCATGTAAGGGGTGCAGGAGGGGAGAGGAGAGGTGGAGCATGGGATGGGGGAGGCAGGGAGGAGAGCTGGTGTGAGGTGGGATGGGGTGGGGTGTGGCAGGGGGATTTTGAAGGTGGTAAGGGGTTGTTTTGCAGGGAGGTTGGGAAGGGTGGGGTGGGAGTGCAGATGGAGAGACATTAGTGGGGTAGACGATGGTGGGAGGAAGGTGGGTGGAGTGTTTTGGGGAGTTGCTGAATGTGAGGGAGGATGGGGAGGGATGTGGTGGTTGCAGTGGGAGGTGGTGAGAGGGTGACAGTGATGAGTAGGTATAAGAGGGTCTGGTAAAATTCCAACCAGAAACTAAATACTGTGTCATTAAATGTGTGTGGTTGTAATACAGACAAGAGTAAAACAGAAGAGATTGGTACTTTGCAAGACGGAAAATGGAAGTGTTAGTGTTAGATGAAAACAAGTTGACAGGGAGTAGTGATTCAGAGTTTGGGAGTGTGGCAGGAAGAATGTCAAGAATGATGAGGGAAGGAGCATCTCTGCTGGTAAGTGTTGATAAGAAAACACATTAAGGGAAGTTTCTTCAAAGTTAACATTGGTGAAGGTTAAACAGGGAAGAGATGTGGGTTTTTTGAGAGTGCATGTGGACCTGGTAGTGAGAAAGATGATGGGAGGGGAGATCCATACAACACAGGGGAGAGAAAGATGTTTATGATGAGGGGGAAAGGGGGTTGGAGAAATGTATAGATAGGGGAGGAGAGGATATGACAGGGGGAGGGAGAAGAGAATAAAAAAGCTATATGACAGGGAGGGCAGGGATGAGAGGAAGACAGATATGATGGAGGGAGAGAGTAAGAGACACGACAGGGGAAAAGATATGGCAAGTGGGGGAGAGTGATATACATGATGGGAAAATGAAAAGAGAAACATATGATGGGGGAAGCAAGAAAGATTCATGATGGGGGAAGAGATGTATATATGATGGGGGAAGAGATGTATATATGATGGGGGAAGAGAGGGACAGCAAGCTCCAATGGAGGGGGGGGAAAGACGTATACATGGCAAGAGACTGAACAGTAATCATGAAAGTATTGCACCCTGAGGGACCCCATTGTTTTGTCTTTTTGTTCTTGAGATATGGTTGTTTCTTATTACTCTGCACTGTGTTCTTGCTAGTGGAGCTTGCAAGGATAGATAGAGAGAAATGAAGATATAAGGCAGAAAGTGGTGGTGACAAGAATGCTGATAGCAAGAGTTGATCAAAGAATCAAAGAATACTGGAATGGTTTGAGCATATAGAAAATTTTAGTGAAGAAGACCAAGAATGTGGTAAATGGATGGAATGAAGAAGACATTGAGTATAAGGGAAATGTCTGTTTAACAGGGAAGGGAGGAGGGCAATAGACATGAATGGGGATTTGTTGTATTTACCTAACTGTACCTAATTGTAGTATACAGGAAAGTAGCAATATTCAATGGGTCCCATCTTCCACTCTCCAATTTTTTCATACCTAGTTTCATATTCGTGCACAGTTCCAACTTAATCTATGTCCTTGATTTCCACTTATCATATTTAGATTTGAGTTTATGTATTTCTTCACCTTTAAATGTGTGGTCTTTCTTAATTTGTTCCCATGATCTCTTAAACCCCTTTCATCCTTAACCCCTTCCATACGGTGCCGCACACGTAGGCGTCATGGGGAGCGAGTGTATTCGCGAGGCTGCCATATCGGCGTCTTGATTATATATATTGTAGTCGCCCCTCCATAATGACATTCTTTCTAATTCTTTTGTAATCGCATTTTCTATGGTTATCAGAATTCACGGGTGAAGAGAGAACGATCAATATAAGCGGTGACTATATTTTATGATGCGAGTATTATTACGACACGTCGTACGGCTGGCATTGGCTGCTGCCACCGAGATCTAAGTCCATGACACCTACGTGTGCGGCACCGTATGGAAGGGGTTAAACAAGATATCTCTTCTGTCAATGCAATCATATCACCTCTTTCTCTTCAATCTTGCAAGGTTGGCAGTCCCATTGCTTTCAGTCTTTCCTAATACAGTTTATCTGCTAGAGACCAGTTTGGTTGTATTCTCTCAATCTTGGTGACATTCTTCACTCATGGATGAGAAATTAGTGCAGCCCAAATGGATTTCTTCTTGTCTGCTCTAGTTTCTTGAGAGAATTAGGTGGGAGGGTCACCATATAAATGAAGTAGTGGTGATAAACCATCTTCAGTTGTCAGGCCCTGCTGTGGAGGTACTGTTTCTTGATGCATTATTTCTGACCCAAGAAGTGGGTGGAGGCCATGGGTGAGACTTCATCCAAAAGGAGCCAAGATGGGACAACAAATGGGTTTTGGGTGCAAGATGGGTGAAGGGTGGGTGTATGTCTCAACTAGGTCATCCCCTATACAAGGGGGGTAAGGACCTTTTGGTATGTATGATGTGTTGTTATTATTGTTGCTCTCTTTCATTTTTATCATTATTGATTATTATGATTAATATTACTATTCTCTCTCATACATTCTTTAACTGTTGTCAAGTAATACTTGTGAATATTTTATTGCAGGTAATGGAGAGCTGAAGAAATACATTCCTGAACATAAACATCATCATTGACATTAGAATAATGTTACAATATTTCATTTCTCCCATCATGAATGGTACTGTGTCAACACTTTGAATTGACCACTGTTACTCTGCAGCTGTAGCTAGCCCCAGGCCAGTAACTTGGACTTGAAATTTGGGAGTGGGGTAATTTCTGCCTAAAGGGGAGTTATTTTATATTTTTCCTTTTACATATGTTTCTATTAGAACATCATGTATTGATTTGTAATAAACTAATTTAATTTATGCAAAGTATAATAGTATAAGATATATTTGTTAATAAATGTTTATATAAATATTTTTGTTTAATTGTTTGATAGGGCATTATTTATGGGGGGGCAGGGGGTAATCCACTTCCTAAAGCCTCCCTGTAGCTACAGGCCTGGATGAGTTATAATTCATTGTGTGCTTCCCTCACAGCTGTTGTTGTTGTTGTTTCCAAGACTGTCTGGCCGAGCAGTCCTGTCACCCTAAGGAACACCATAGCTGGAATGGGGTTTTACCACAAATCTTTTATAGAGTATATATTGTGTTGTCGGCATGCCATGATTGTGGACCATGCAGTCTTCCATTATGTATTTGGAGGGACTCCAGGATTGTTCTTGTAATTCAGGTGGGTTGAGAGGGGGGTTGTGGGTTATGATGACACTGGTGAGAGGGATGCAGAGGTTTGTACAGTTTATTTTTATCATATGGATGATCTCTCTTGGTGTGTTATTTGAATGGAACTATTGGGTAGGGGATTTGTCTGGCAGACTAATGTTTTTATGTATGTGGCTCCTAGTCTTATCATCCTGAATTGTTCTCATTTTCAAGCTTCTCTGAAATTGATTTGTTTCAAGTGTGACACAGAAGACTTCATTTTTGAACTGAAATACTCTTCAGTCTGGTCTCGAGTGCAATTTATACATTTAGCTGGATTTGAGCATGGTGTACTATGTGAAGAGGCTGAGCAACTTTAACACCATGTAGGTACCGACATTGTTTTGTGTACCCAAAGTACTGTTAACTAAAGCAGTGATGCAGGCATGGATAGTATTTCTCTAATTAATACCAGTCGGGTAGGCTGGAAGTTATGGTTGATTAAATGTCATCATTAGTGTAGGGGTATTGACCTTCATACCATTTATGGTTTTCTAAACTTTGTATACTTTTATTATATTTCCTTATCTCACTTTTCTATTATTTCTTCTGTATGGTATCGTAGAGATGAAATGTGGCCTACTACCACTTTGGTGTTAAATGTTCTATGTTGTTTGAACTGGGGTGTCTGCCAGTTCCCACGGTTTTGACTTTGTTATAGTGAGCTACAGGGAAATCATTGGACCTACAGGGTGGTCTGAACATTTTGTTACCCCTACCAATAGAGAGAGAAGTATTACAGTAATACAAAATACATGTCCTGAGTTCAGTTTATTTACTGTAAGAACAATAGAACAAAACTAGAACACTGGAACAAAATGTTCCCATCACAGTATTGTCACCTTTGGAGGAGCTGGTTTGCCAAATCTTTCAGTGAAGTCATGTCACACAGCCCACATGCTCTTGCCTGACTAATGCATATGCTCATGTGCCCATACACTTACAAGCAGCCTGAATCCAGGACATGTATTTTGTATTACTATAATACTTGTACCTATGTTCGTAGGGGTTAACAAGACATTCGGACCACCGTGTCCATCACCTACCTTGTAGGTTGTGACTTGGGAAGTTATTGATAGCTAAAACACTGACAGTAAATACACTAAAGCACAGTTCACACAAGCAATGTTTCAGTACCAAGTTCCCGTTTTCTCGGCATCTTTTTCCCATATTGCTCACATGAACTGCAGTTCACATAAGCAAAGTGGGAAGAAGCTGCAGAAAACAGGAACTTGGTGCCAAAGCAATGATCATGTGATCCGGCGCTTGGTTTTCGAGCCAACAATTTCATAAATCAATCAATCAATCAATGATCATGTGAACCATGCTTTAATGTGTTACCTCTTCATTCTTAGCTTCAACTCCCAAATGAGAGTCTAATTCAAAAGGCACCACTAAGTGGAGGCAGCATTTGGCTTCCCATCAGCCTGCTTTCCAATCTCTTCATTTTTGGTCAGGAACAATATGGAAAGGGCTTTGAAACAGGCTTCATAGTTGGCAAGGAAAACCTAACCCTCACTTGGAGGTGGTAAGGCAACTGTTGGTTTTACCTTAGCCTGCTTCTAGGTCTTTCCTCCATTTTATTGGGTAAGAGAAGATACCTTGAAATGGGATTCATAGCAGGCAAGGAAAATTGTAACCCCCTTTTTTTAAGAGACATGAAGCTAATCCTAATCTTTAAGTTATGACATGCCGTAACAATTTCCAACATGGTGTGATATAGAGTTCAGTTTCACTGGAAAATGAAACTCCCAAAATGCATACCCTTTTTATTTCCACAAGTTGCATATATATATATATATATATAAAGATGTATACATACAGTTAATACATTGTTTGTCTGCAACTACCAGCAGCACTACTTTTATCACTTACAATAATGGAAGAGGAGAATTAATTCATTGCCCTCTTGCGGGAGACCTATGGCCCCCAAGTAATCGGCATCTGCCACAGGGTTGGCCCATAAGTCACTCAAGGAAGAAATAGTGTTATTGTCTGGGTATGGATAAGGTGGAGTAGCAAAGGAGGAGCCAAGATATGAGGGAGTGAGGGTGGTGGATGTGGGAGGAGTACATTTGGATGGAATGGGTGGGAGTTGACTTATGCCTTTGTTTTTTGGCTACCTCCCTTGTAAAGGGGAAAAAGCCTTTGGTATATGTATGGATAAGGTGGAGCAATGTAAGACAAGGTGTTCCATCTCCTGTATGATAACTGTATCTGGGGCAGTCTGTTTCTGTGGCTAGGCCCATTCTGTCTTAGTACTGTCCTAGTGATGATGGTGACCTGAACCCAATTCTGCTAATGTAGTTCTTGCTTCTTTTGGGAGGAATTTTTCTGTAGGGTTTGATGGAGAAGCATGTTTGGTGGTTGATCTTGCTTAGTCATCTGAGAGGACATATTTTAGTATGTACATATTGTGATGTGGAAAGATTTTTGTTGATAATTGAGTAATAGGGTGTTGTAGTTCTTTGTTGTATTAAGTTGGTTGTACTTCTGTGATATAACAAGATTGGTGAGTTCGATTGAAAGCTCTTGCATAGAACAGAGTACCTATTATTTTCACATGATGTTCTATGGTATCGTTTCTCAATCTATGGTTCCCAAACCCAAGGGGGTCCACAGCCATCCACAGGATCTGTTAAATGACTGCAAGTGTAAATTTGATGCAATTGTGTCAGCATTATTATACAGAGCACCTACAACTTCTCACCCAAGTCCAGAACCCAGGTGGTTAGTCTTTCCATTAATTTAGATAAGGTGAATATCAACAAGACAGGTCTGGAATATGCTGTTAGGTTTTCTGGTGGTTTGGAGCTAACACTTGGGCTCTGCATTGGGCCACCTCTCTATCAACTATTTCCTCCAGCTTTTCATGTACCAAGATCTGAAAACTGACAACTGCTCTCTGACAACTATTAGCCAGTGATAGGAACAATTAAGTCATCCAGAAGTTGCTGAAATATTGCAAGGTCTATGCCAAGACTAAGTCAAAAGGTACCACCAGGAGACTGCACAAAGGCATTTGTCATGGAACAGGGTGAACAACACCCAAAACATTGGAAGAGTGTTGTAGACTTTTAAGACTACCTATACTCTGATATAAAGGCTGGTGGGTGTGGGCAAGAAAAACGGAGACACTGAGGGTATGCCCACACACTGTACCAACATATGACAAACCTGATGAAAGAAACCAGTATGGGAGTTACTCCTGCTTCTGATGCATTGAGTGACTGAATTCTGTTCCTTAGGGCATGCCCACACAAAGTCTCTAATGTAAAAAACTTTGCAAAGTACCAGGATTTGGTAAAATTCCACTACATCCCTGTTCTTTATCCATACAAACAGGAACCCACCACCCAATGTTTCCTTTCATCCAGTTTGTCATATATTAGCTACAAGTGTGGACATGCCAAGAGACTCGACAGACCTAAGATAATACTCTCCACTGTACTTCCCACTGAACAATGACAGGTACCTGAAAGTGGTGATCCTATAAGATGGATGTCAGAGCGAATCATCTCCATGGTCCATCTTTAAAACCCCATCAACATCCTCATCTTAATCTGGAGGTGCAGCCTTTAGAGGCTCACACTCAAACTCTGGAGTGCCCTAGGTCCTTCTTGGTCACCTTCAACTGTATTTCTTCCATCTTTTCACATAATGAGAACTGGCACCTGCTTCCCTACAACTACTATAAGCTAAAGATAGAAACAGATCCATATTAATACAGTAAAGATAACAGTCCTAGAGAAATCTACAGAACTCAGGGACCATTACCAGTCACTGGAGTTGCATGTTTCCAGTCAGTAAAAGTCAAAGTAACAATTACAATTATTACTATTGTCTTCATTTCTGTGAGTGTAGGTAGCAAGGGCAATTTGCTTAATAGTCAACTTCTGTCTCTCTTTCGCTCTTTTTTTTTATTTCATTTTTTTTTTTTTTAAGATGTATAAAAAGACATTCCATACTCACTGCTGCTGGCAGTTGTGGAAAACAATGTGTCAACTGTACACAATGAAAAACATAACAGAAATCAAACAAGCCAACATCTACAGAAGCAACAATTAAGGCAACCAAACACGCTATCAGATTAGACTAGTAATTTCTTTCATCCAAAATGCACCCAATTTAATAAACTTCAATTCCACTTACAAAACTTATTCATACAAAAAAAAAATATACATCAGAGACCAACACTGGTAGGTTGCATGCAGTGGTCCTGAGGGATGAACATCATAGATGGACATTGTCATCTTGCTGTTCATCATCAAACTCCAACACCTTCACCCCCATCTGGAGGTGCAACCCTGAGGGTCTGGTACTTGGTGTCTGGACTGGGCCTGAGGTTTATCAGCTTCAACTGTTTGTTTTCTTCCACCTTAATACATGGAAAGCTGACAACTACTACTCTTCCTCCTACCAGCCAGTCAATGACACAGAAATTGACCCACACTATAATATAGACCGTCTAATATTTCTTTCCAGAGAGAGTTATGGGAAAGTTTGAAGATCTCCTGACTGCTGTAGGTATGTAGGTTTTCCAGCCAGTGAAACTCAAGGCAACAACCGTTAACTATACACACAAAAATAAAGATGAATCGTAAAAATAATCTATGTATATCTTCTACTTTTGAGAAATTTATAATATACGACCAAAAGAATCAAAAGTTGGCCGTTGCATTTCAAACTTTAGTTACACAACTATCAAAGAATATCAGTGAATTCACGAGTGTGTATATGTGTGTGTATATATATATATATATATAGTTTTGAAAACTGAAATTAATCACAACCAATAAAGGAATTCCTCATGAAACAAGGACAAGACAGGAAATGGAAAACTCAATCCAATATAAAAGCTTTTGCTTTCATGATTTAGTCTTCATGATTATATGCTCTTGCTACTTGATACATAGCCCATGCTTCTTCAGTTCATTTGCATGGACTAAAACTAAGATCTTATGAGCTTATTCACACATGAAGTTGCACCCAGTGATGTGTAATAAACATCAAGAACAGCAGCAGTAGAACAAGTAAGGCTGTGAGAAGCACCATGTGTAACCAGTATTATAATGGAAACCAGAAGCCACAACTGGTGCTGTGATAGAGACCAATTTTACCAAGAAGGAAGAAATCTTGCAAGATCAAAGAACACCGCTGATGTATGGCATGCATGAGGTACAGGACTTATTTCTCCTGAGAGAAGAGAGGAACTGGCAGCAACAAATGAACCTTAGACCTGTATCTTGCATGCAGAAACTTGGGCAAAGCAATTTAACATTCCATAAAGCTCTCGTGATTACCGATAAATTTCTGGAAACACTGATTATCTATTATGTTAGGAGGTTAGATACGATGGAAAAAAATAATGCGGCTGTACAATTCTGGTTAAGAGTGAAAGCACATGACAGGAAGAGGAGGAGAGAAGCAAGGCAATGACAATTGAGCATAATGATGACAAACACATGGAGGAAGAGCAGGAAGAGGAATGGGAAAAAAGGAGAGGAGGTGGTGCTGTATTTCTATGGTTGGGGAGAATATTGTGCTGAAGTTGGAGTCATGAGGGCTTTTTCCCCCTTACAAGGGAGGTAGCTAAGTCAAAAGGCACATACCCACTCCCATCCACCACCCTTTCCTCCCTCTCATCTTAGCTCCTCTTGGGTGACAGGTCATCCCTATATCCCACCCACTACTCCAGGTCAGAAGCAATGTAGCAAGAGACAGTACATCCACTGCAGGTAGTTTCACTTAATCGGTAACCCCCACTCTCCATACCCTCATGCAGAAAAAGAGAAGATTGGGAGAAAGCCCTTAGGGCTGCATCAAAATATTCACATTTAAGCACTCCCAACCCCCATCCCCTGCCCCCTCCCTTCCTTGCATCACAGTATCATCTATATACAGCCATTCTTCACTCACCACTATATCCTGCCTTCTCCCTTCCTTGCATCACAGTATTATCTATATACAGCCATTCTTCATTCACCCCTATATCTTGCCTTCTCCCTTCCTTGCTGAACAGACAAAGCCCCTTTCACCCCATCCTTGGTCATCCCCTCAAGTTCACTCTATCCACCTCTACCCTCCACACCTCTTTTACTAATCTTTCTTCACTCTTTTCACATGTCCAAACCATCCCAATGCTCTTCCATTAGCCCTATCTGCCATATCTTTTCCATCCTCCTTTTTGGTAAAGAAGAATTTTAAATATAGTAGAGAAAAGAAAAGTAGATGCTATTAGTGGTAAGCATTCTTCTTTGAGAGGAGGATGAGGAGGAGGATGAGAGAAATAGTGGTGGTGGTAGTGGTAGTAGTAGTATTAGTAGTAGTAGTATTAGTAGTAGTGGTATTAGTAGCAGTAGTACCAGCAATAGCAGTAGCAGTAGTAGTTCAGGACTGTAAAAAAATTAACTTAACACTGGAATGGTATGAAGTGTAAATGTCTAGCAACAGAGAACAATCATGGTTAAAAGATTATTATGAAAGGTCTCCTATGTAAAATCACAGTGGCTTTTCAACAACATGGACAAAAAAGGCTGGTTCATAAGGATCTGTTACTGGTTTGAAGTCCCCAAAGACTTGGTGCTTGGCATTTGGCCCAAAACTTTCCTTCAGGAGTTCTGTAAACTTTGCCACACGATGAGGGTAGTATGACAGCCGGAAGTTGGTCTGTGAGCTGGAGTAAAGGAAAAAGATAGAACAATTAACAATACATACATACATATACCAAGGCTTTTCCCCCCTTACAAGGGAGGTAGCCAAAAAGGAAAAGGCATAAAATCATTCCCACCCATTCCATCCCTGAATACACTCCACACCCCTCCACCCTCCCTCTTATCTTAGCACCTCCTGAGATATAAAATAGAATTAGGGCTGCAACCCTTACCATTCAAGCTTATGAAAACATGAAGACTTATTTTCCTTCATCATTTGTTTTAAGTCTACAAAGAATATATAGATAGTATTAATCAACTCCTTGCCTCAGACCTCTCGCAAGAGAACAATGACTTCCAGGTAACTGACAACAGCCACCAGACTGGTTCATATGTCACTTCAGGAAGAAATGTTATTTTGTTTGGGTATAGCCAGGATGGTACAGTGAAAGAGGTGCTCAGTAGCATTTGTGTGATAAATTTTGCATCTGGGGGAGTTTGTTTCTGTGGCCAGATCTATTCTAGGTTGGAACCGTCGTAATGGTGGATGGTAACCTGAAAGCTGTTGTGGTTCTTATTTCTTGGGAGGGACTTTCCTGTGGAGCTCATGTCTGAAGATGCTTGACAGAGAGCATGTTTGGAGGTTGGTGTTTGAGTGCTTGTTTAGTGATCTGAATGCATCTATTTCATTGTATTTACCTAATTGTACATATACATATACCAAAGGCTTTTTTCCCCCCTTATAAGGGAGGTAGCCAAAACACAAAGGCATAAAAACCACTCCCACCCATTCCATCCCTATCACACTCCACTCCCCTCCACCCTCTTATCTTGGCACCTCCTGGATGGTGGGTCTACCTAATTGTAGTATCCAATTATGTGGGGATGAAATGGGTGGGAGTGGATTTATGCCTTTGACTTTGGCCACCTCCCTTGTAAGAAGAAAGTCATTGGTATATATATATGTATTTACCTAATTGTAGTATCCAGGAAAGGAATAATGCACACGGGGCCCTGTCTTTTACTCCCTAATCATCATGCCTGGTTACAAATTCCCATATAGTTCCAACTTGGTTTGTTCTTCAATTATCATATTCACATTTAAATTAAAGTACTGTTCCAGATTGGGCTATACAAACTTCTTGGCTAATCCAAGTATTTAAGTAACTGTAGTATACAGGAAAGGAGCAACATCCATTGGGTCACATCTCCTCTCCAACCTACCATAACTAGCCTCAAATTCATGTACAATTCCAACTTTATCTATATCCTTGATTTCTGATCACATTTAGATGTGAATTTATGTATTGTTCAAGTTTGGGCTATATCTCTTATGCCATTCAAAGGAATGAGCAACAGAAGATCTCTTGGTCTGAAATGAATGAAAAGACCACATCTGAAGAATCTTCACAGATTTCCATACAGATACATCAACTCCTCAAATAGCCTTGCAGATGATATACATACATATACCAAAGGCTCTTTGCCCCTTACAAGGGAGGTAGCTAAAAAACAAAGGCATAATATCCACTCCTACCCATTCCATCCCTCCATACTCCACTCCCATCCACCCCCCTCCCTCCCTCTTATCTTGGCTCCTCCTGGATGACGGGTCATCCCTGCATCTCGACCACTGCCCTGGGTCAGATATAGCCTAAGCTAAAACTAAAAATGAACATAAAGCTAAGAAAAAGAGACGGGACCCCACAAGCATAACTCCTTTCCTGTATAATACAATTAGGTAAATACAACACAATCAAGATCTATGAGAGGGCTTATGGATCTTCCAAGAGTAAAGCTTCGAGTGTCTTGTTAGTGAATCTTGAAGAAACAAGTATCTGTTATGGCCTATAAATACCTTCCCATTTTCCAGTTAATGTGAGAATAATGCATGCATTAAAAAATATATATCAGAAACATAAGACTTCAAAGACTGTCTCTTCACTTTATTGCAATGAAAAACTGAAAAGGAAACCTGAAATCACCTGGTTTGTTTTGCCTCTTGAAGTCGTCCTTTCTTGGATATTTCCGAGTCAGTTTCATCTCGAGTAGTATGTATTTCAGTGACATCCATGTCATAATCTAAAGTTACTAGAGATGCCTTGCCATTGACATACAATACTGAAGTCTTGATGTCTTTCACGTGACTGCTCTGTAAATTCAACACCAAACAATGAAAATGCTCATAACAAAACAAATCAATGTAAAAATATAAAATTGTGTAAAATCACCATTAAGTACTGATGTACACAGAACCATTTACTTGTATAATCACTTCTATCTATATACCAAAGGATTTCCACTTTTTAAGGGGGGTAGCCACCCATCTCACTCCCATCTGTTTCCCTCCGATCTTAGCTCCTTCAGTATGAAGGGTCATCCCTGTCTCCTGCCCACTACCTAAGTCAGAAGCAATGAACCAAGATACAGCACATTCTTAGAAGGGTCCTGCCACTTCATTTACATGTTGACCCTCCCTCCTTATCCCCTCATGTGAAAATAGAAAAAAAGATAAATCCCTTTATACTGCATCTATTTAATTCATTCACAACCATTCTCCACTCCCACCTATCTCTTGCCCTCCCCCTTTCCTGCTCAAGAGATATTCCCTTTTTACTCTAGTCCCTCTCTACCCCCATCCGTCAATCTTATTCTTAGTCTTTCCTTTGTATATCACTTACATTATAATATATATTGTGAGATGGTGCACATCCTTTGTCAACAATATAATCATAATTTCTGTGGTCAATAAGTAGAATTCCTCCAGGTTTAACCATGCCAGCAAAATTGCGCAATGCTAACCTAGAAAAAGAACAAATATGTAAAAGATAAAACAAGAAATGCCTAAACACTGGGTAATAATTTAAAATCTAGTCCTCTTAAACAACTTAATATGGCTCTTCAAAATAGATTAGAAAGTAGCGAGACATTGGATTTGACATTGTTGAACAGGTAGCGAGAGACACTAGATTTAATTGTTGAGGGGGACAGAGAGATATATCAGATCATGAGTGACTAAAGTAAAAGTGGTAGTGAAAATGAAGTCCAGGAAACTGAAGAGAGATATGGTGGCAAAAGGATTATAAAAGACAAATGAAGTGAAAGAGGGATACATTGAAATATATTTTTCTTGCAGGGACTACATCACTGCTACATAATCTAAGAAGGATCATTTCTTTAACAAGTTTTTCATAATTTCTTCATCCATGGGAAACTAATGTTATAAAACTTTTGTAAATGTACACTTGAAACCCACTATCAGAGAAATAACATCAGAAGTACAGGAAATCCATATATTTCAACTACTATCTGTAGTACTCTTCCGCTGAAGAGGACTACAGATAGTAGTCAAAATATACAGATCTCCTGTACTTCTCCAATAGTGGGTTTAAAGTGTATATTCTTCATCCATATTGTGAAATACCACTCTTGTGTTCATCAACTTGCATGTCTTTAACAATTTTGTTAACATGGTCCTTGGACTGTAAATTATCTTGTGATCAATACTCTGTCCAAAATTTCTTCCTTGAGATATCTGTGGGAGGGTCCAAAGGGTCCTGGGTCTATTAACAGCCTCTGTGGGGCAGTTTCCAGTCTATGAATCCTGAGGTGACAATTATTATCACTACTATTCTTCTTTTCTTTGTGGGATTAATGATCAGTATCTGCATGTGGTGGTCATGCAAGATGAACAACAAGTTGCCCATTTTCAAAACCTGTCAACTTCCTCACCTTGACCTCCATCAGGTGCAGCCCTGAGGAGCCCAAGACTGTCTTACACCGTTTCACACATTGAGAGTGACAGCCAAAGAAAGTTCCCCTCCTCCTACCACTTTCAGCCAGCGATAGAAATTCTCACAATAATCAACACACACTAAAGTTTCTTTGCAGAAAGATCTGTGGGAGAACCTGGTGAACATTGTAATCTGCTGTGGGGCTGTAGGTTTTCCCATTAGTGAAGCTCTTGACAATTACTATCATCCTTTCCTTTATAAAATGGTACCACATTGGCCCATTTTCATTCCAGATTTATTTATCATAATTTTTCATCAGGGGGGGGGGGGTCAACAATTAAATGAAGTGGTGTTGCTGTGGATGTGCTGTGTCTCGCTACATTTCTTCTGACACAGGGCAGTGGGCAACATGCAGGGGCAACCCGTCATCCAGGAGGAGCGAGGAAAAGAGGGAGGAGTGGAGTATGTGGGGATGAAATGGGTGGGGGTGGATTGCCTTTGACTTTGGCTACCTCCGCTGTAAGGGGGAAAAAGCTCTTTGTATATGTATTTTTCATCATCTTTTTCTTGTGAACATACAACTAGCTCCTGAATATTGTTCCCCCAGACTGTTTCAACATTCCTCAAGTATTCACTTCTTGCATTTCCACTTTTATAGGCATTTTAACACATTTCAAGTCATTCCCACTTCTCAAAGACTTTTCTTAGTAAATACACACTTTTATTTATCATTTCCATTTGTAATTTTGCTTTTTCATAGATCTTTCCATCTACTTTCAGAGGAAGAGGAGGGAAGAAGAGAAAAGTAGGAGGGAGGAGCAGGGAAGGAGACAGCAAAAGAGAAGAAAATTAAGTGAAAAAGAAAAAAAAAGGAGAGAGAAAAAGGGGAAGCAAGAGAGTGATAGAGAGGAAAATAAAAGTAAATGAATAAATAAAAAGAATGAAACTATGAGCATAAAACAGTAAATTATTCTTACCTATGCTCAGATTGGTCCCCA
The DNA here is from genome assembly GCF_046742065.1 of Oratosquilla oratoria. Taxonomy (NCBI): domain Eukaryota; kingdom Metazoa; phylum Arthropoda; class Malacostraca; order Stomatopoda; family Squillidae; genus Oratosquilla; species Oratosquilla oratoria. Next base: position 59,148,472 of record NC_134797.1, read on the forward strand.
GACACATCTGGGAGATGTGCAAAGGAGTTGCCCAAACACACAACAGCATCATACTTGCCAGCACCCTCAATGTCATCCATCAGTGTCAGCCAGTTAGCTTCTTCAATGACTGAGAAATAAAAAGAAAAAGAAAATTAAACTTTATCATATATATGTGCATGTGTCAAATGACATGACAAAAACTAAACTAAAGACAATGGAGGCACAAAGATAAGCAGAATAAGTACATTCTCGTGTTCCACGTGTGGATTTCCATACTATTTGCAAACTTTTCATAAAAGAAGGCCAGATGGCCAGACATTCATGGGGGCTATTTTGCTGCACTGCTTTTGTTTGTTCTTGTATGAAGACAGCCATTTCTTGTCATCTGAATCAGTTGTCCACTGACCTACACAAGTTCCCTGCACCTTTCACATTCACTGCTTGACCACCAATGAGCATTACTGCCCACACAGTTTTTTTTTTTTTTTTTTTTTCCATGGATAGAATGAGTGAAGAAAGATTGGTAAAAGAGGTATGGAAGGCAGAGGTGGAGGGAGTGAACACAAGGGGGCAACCAAGAACGAGATGGAGGGATGGGGTAAAAGGGGCATTGGGAAAGGGGGATGTCTGTAGGAAGGAAAGGAGAAGAAAGAAGATAGGGATAAATGGAGAATGGCTGTGTATGGATGATGCTGTGATGCATGGAAGGGAGTGGGTGGGGGAATGAAGGAGCATGTGAGAATGATATTTTGATGCAGCCCAAAGGGATTTCACCCCATCTTCTCTTTTTCTGTACAAGGGGACCAAGAGGAGGGGGTTGCCCATTAAATGAAGCAGCCTTGCTGTGGATGTGCTGTATCTTGCTGCATTGCTTCTGACCCAGGGCAGTGGGCAAGATGCAGGGATGACCCGTCATCCTGGAGGAGCCAAGAAAAGAGGGAGGGAGGGGTGGTGAACAGGAGTGGAATTTGTGGAGTATGAAATGGGTGGGAGTGGATTTATGCCTTTGACTTTGGCTACCTCTCTTGTAAGGGAAAAAAAACTGTCAGTATATGTATGTATAATTGTAAAATTTAAGGCAACAACTGACTGTCCCTCTTCTCTGCCACCTTCTCCTTGCTACCTGATCTAGGACTCCAACTTTTAATTTTTTCTTAGCACTTTGTGGCAGGAGACCAGAAAACTACCACTATGTTCCCTTATGTGACAAAAAAGGCAAATAAACAAGGCTGTGCACAAGGATTAAGTATCCCTTCTAAGTATTTTCCTACCACAAAGAAGGTAAAATGTACGCTTTTGACATCTGCCTCACCACAAAGGAAAACTCAATCCCTTTTCTTTATGAAGAAAGTAAGCTTGAGTACTTCTGATATACCTATGGAAACATGATAGCAGTTAAAGTACAATATACAAGTACAAAGTTGCAACTGCATAAAAAATTCTTCCTTACCCCACTCATCAAATGCCTTTTCCTTGCGCCTCTTCCATCGAGTCTTCAGAGCATATTTCAACATTTTGTCAGACAAATCCACACTGGTCATCCTGAAGCCCTCTTCCAAAAGCATAATACTGTCCACCCTGTGTCAAAAGAGATGTATACATTATTTCATGTGACTTTGTTTGTTCTTTCCTGGAAATGGAAACCAACTGTAAGCCCCTTACGGATAGACAAGACGGAAGTGAGGATGTTGACAGATTCTGAACACTGGTGGCAAGGATACGATTCTCCCAAAAATCTGTTTTGCACTACCACCACTTGAAGATAACCATCATTGGTTCTTGTAACAGATCTTCTAATAATTTGTTTCACCATTTTCCCAATAACCCTTACAGAACTATAGCCTGAATAACAACAAGTATTTTGATGGATCTATTTGTATATTTCTATATCTATATACCAAGGGTTTTTTCCCTTTTATTTGGGAGGTAGCTAAGTCTAAAGACATACAACCACTCCCATCCGCCACCCTTCCCTACCTGCCGATGAAGGGTCATCCCTACATCCTGCCCAATGCCCTGGGTCAGAAGCAATGCAGCAATAGACAGTACATCCACAGTAAGGCCACTTCATTTAATCAGCAATCCCATCTCCACCCCCTTATGCAGAAAATAGAAAAGACAGGGAGAAATCCCTCAGGGCTGCATCAAAATATCATCCACACATAACCCATCCCTACTCCCCCATTCCCCTGTCCCCCCTCTTTTCTTACATCAAAGTACCATCAATACATAGCCATTCTCCACTCATCCCTATCTCCTGCCTTCTCCCTTGTTCAACAGACATTCCCTTCTTGCTCACAGCACCTTTCATCCCATCCATCCATCTCATCCTTGGTCGTCCCCTAAAGTTCACTCCCTCCACCTCTGCCTTCCATACATCTTTTACTAATATTTTTTCACTCATTGTTTCTGTGTCCAAACTATCCAAATACTCTTTTATCAGCCCTATTTGCACCTTTTCTGTCGCAGCTCTCCTCATTTCTCATTCTATTTAACCTTAACCCCTACCATAATTCTGACATTTCATCTTGAACATGTTTAAACTTCTCTCCTCCTTTAATTCCAAGTCTTCGTCTTCACGAGCATAGCTCCAATCCTGCATATTTTACATTTACAAGACATTTTATGTTGACATGCAGTATAAAGATTAGTTCAAGTTCTTCCAAACTTCTGTGAATATGCAACCTCATGCATGCACATATGATAAAACCCACGTTGTCAATTGGCAGTTGTCCAAGGCAGGTGTAGGCAAATCAGGGGATAGGGTGGGAGGAGAGGTGGACAAGGACGATTTCCAACCAGATCAAATTGGATTTAACCGCTTGTATCCAGTAAATGTTCGGTTACGTCATCAATACCACGTTTACTTATCTTCAGAATGATGATGTCCTCAAACCGCACTATCTTATCCCTGCAACTATACTTTCTTTTAACATTAAACTACATTTTTTGTATTTTGCACGTCATCATAATTTGTACAAATGCATCAGTTACAATATCAATTCATATCAAATAAATATCAATAACTGAGGAGGGATATTGGAATAGTCAAGTTGCATTCAACTTCGCCAATGGAAATGCTTTAAAACTCGTCGGAACAAATCTAAGACATTCATTTTTATTTTCAAAGTATATAACTGATACAGTGATAAAATGATAATGGAGCAGTAAGCTTGGAAGCCTTTTGTTAAAAAGCAAAACTTGTAATACACAACAACTTGGGTTTAATATATTGCTTCAATCACTTATGAAACCATTTTAAACCTAATTTACTATACAGCAATACAAACAAAATTATATATATATATATATATATATATATATATATATATATATATATATATATATATATATATATATATATATATATATATATATTGCAAGGCCCTTAAAACACTAACAATTCAGCAACAGGGCTTTCGAGAGTGACTAAGCGTAGTAAGCGACCAGTGACACGCCCAGTCAGGCAAACTTCTTTTTTCTCGTACTTTTCTAAGCACATGCAAGTAGCATCCCTGATCTTACTTGTGTATAAATAGTTGTCTGACGCGCATATTTCCCTGATCCGTCAATGGGTGCTTGATATATATAGATAGACGAGCTAAACAGGCAACAGCGTCTCCCAATCTTTAATTGTGCAAGTGTAACATTATCTGTTGTTGCAAGGCAGGAGTTTATCTTAAAAGATCACCGGCAAGAAAACTGGTGTATGAACTATATTAAAAGCTCCAAAACTATCTGAATAATTAGTGTTACATTCCTTGCTCCAATTAACAGAAAATCTACATCATAAAATAATTCAAACAAATTTAAAGAACGGATACATCCTCTATGACCTTTCAGACTGCTGTTGATAATACCTTAAAGTTATCTATAAATGTCTGTGTTGGAGACTTAACAAATTAATGTCACTTTGACTGATTTTTCAATAAATACAGGGTAATTATATAAAAGATAATCAATTTTATATGCCGTATCGGTTATCGTGATCGTACTTCACTCAGCCGAACAAGAAAAATTAAGTAACACTCGGCACTTATTGTTGCGGGCGACTCTAAGAGTAAGTCACATGCGTCATCGCACGAGAAGAGATTAAAATAGTATCTAATTTTGTTGCCAAGCAGTTGCCTCTGGGAGAGTGAGGAAAAAATGAAACAAAATCAAACAACTTTAATACTGCCATGTGTAGCTTACCCAGTTCCACAAGCAGCATCAAGGACATTCTTGCAGTTCTTTTCCCGCAGAAGTCCGGTGATGAATTCTCTGTATATTTGCGTTCTTTGGTTCTTGTCACCTATGTAAAGCTCCCACAACTTCGCTGCTGTTCCATCGGCGTACTGGTCCTTCATACCCTCGGCTGGGACACCCAGCGTCCGGGTACGGTAAATTCTGTTGTCCGTCATCTTGCTGTCTGCTTCCGCAGCGCTAGACGAGTAATTACGTTCTGAGCCTGTAAAATAAAAACAAATATCTAGTAAGTGGCGTTGTGTTTTGAACTCCGAGCACAGAGATATCCTCTAGTACAAGCTTGAAGAGCTATCAAGAAATAGTCACTGGGCAGGGATGTAGTCAAACATTTCCACTGATTTCCTATGAATAATTTTCGCGAGTTTATCATTTACCTTACACTCATCCTCAATACAACCTAACTTCCTTACATATTTCGTATGGACTGTAAATAATGTTGACACCAAAATACGCAAATATACTTTCGGCGGGTGTATAAAAGTAGGGAGGGTGTAAGAGTAGATACTGTACGTAGTTTGGACTATTCGGGCAGAAAAATAAAAACAGATGGATGTCGACTACGATATACACGAAAGAACGTTAAATAACGTTTCACCGAGTCATCATGAATTGTAATATTCCACGTGCTCAAGAGGAGCCCAACAAACCCCCAACCCCTTAGAAAATGTCTGGAATATATTCCAGGGCTATTTTGAGATCATGTGCACTGATTATTATATTTGAAGTTCAAATGAAGGTAAAATTCCAGAAACGCGCAAGCACGCATATTTAACATGAAACTTTAGTTGTCCCAGCTCCTAATAGAATCTAACCTAACCATTCCATGGAGAAAGATTTTTCAAATGAAAAAAAAAAGAATAGAGCGAGATATGCACTTACGTTACTGTAACAGAATCCAAATGAAACCAAATGGCATATAAGGCAAGATGGGAATAATATAGAAAACGTCATCGGTGCACATGGTGTTGGAGAAAGAAATGATGAAGGAGAAAGAGTGATAGATTTCTGCATAGGTAATAGCATGTCTGTGATGAATACCTTTTACCAGCATAGAGAAAGTCATAAATGGAGCTGGTATCGGTGGAATAACGTAACTGGTGAATATACTGAAAAATCACTGATTGACTTTATGTTAACAACTAACAAGAAACTTTTCAAAGATGTCAAGAGCATACCATCGGTTTCCTTTGACTCGGATCATCGTTTAGTTCTTGCGAAACTAAACATTAGGAGGCCAAAGCCAATGAAAAAACTTGTCAGAGAAAGAATTAAATTAGAGAAACTAAAAGAACCAGAAAAGGCAAGATTATATAAGGAAAAGATTTCAGAAGTTTATCTGAGCGAGCCGGAAGAAACCAGAGACATTGAAGAAGAATGGATAGGCATGAAGGATAAAATTACAAAAATAGCAAAAGAGGTCCTGGAGACCAAGAAAATAAGTGGTGGGAGAATAAAGAAAACTATATGGTGGACGGATGAAGTCCGGGATGTTGTTAAAAAGAAGAATCAGTCTTTTAGAAGATGGATGAGAAGACGGACCCCAGAAAATAGATTGGAATACGAAACAGCAAGAAACGAAGCAGAGACAGTAAAAGCAAGAGCCAAGAGAGATTCTTGGAAGAAATTGGGAAAAGAGCTTGAAGAGGATCTGCTGGGAACTAGGAAGCTCATATATAGTTTGGCGAAGAGTTATAAAAGGGGCGAAGAAACAGTAGTAAATACAATTAAGAATAAAGACGGAGTGTTACTAACAGATGAGAACGAAGTAGATGAAAGGTGGAGAGAATATTTCTCAGAATTATTGAATCCTCAGGAATTGGACGATGAGTGTGAAAACACCAGCCTGAAACTAAACTACTACCACGAAATATCTATCGAAGAAACTAGAGTTGCCATCAGTAAAATGAAAAATGGAAAAAGTCCTGGATGCGATGGCATACCTGTAGAGCTGCTAAAAGGAAATGAAAACACAGTCACGTGGCTAACGAGAATTTTCAATGTAGCTTGGTGTGAAGGTAGAGTACCAGAGGATTGGGGGAAAGCCATTATATGTAAAGTACCAAAGAAAGGCGACAAGTCAGAATGCAAAAATTGGAGAGGAATATCCTTATTATCACATGTGGAGAAGATATATGAAAGAATACTTGAAAGAAGGTTAAGAGCGACGGTAGAAGAAAAATTAGAGGAGGGACAGTATGGATTTAGACCTGAGAGAGGTACAACAGATGCAATTTTCTCCTTGAAAATGCTGATGGAGAAGAGATGGGAATGGGATCAACCAGTGTGTATAGCTTTTGTTGACTTAGAAAAAGCCTTTGACAGGCTACCAAGGAAGATGATTTGGGATACATTGGAAGACCCTATATATGGTGTAGATAGATTACTTGTTAGAGCAATCAAAAGTCTATATAGTAAATGTACCAGCGCTGTAAGAACACAAACTCGCGAGGATAACTGGTTTGATGTAAATTCTGGAGTAAGACAAGGTGGGGTTATATCCCCATTGCTTTTTGTACTTTTTATGGACAAATGTATGAAAAATTTGAGATCTGGAGAGGAAGTTATTACATTGGCATACGCAGATGATATTGCACTGGTTGCAAACAACCCCATTGAACTTCAAAATGCATTAACTGCTTGGAACAGTGCATTGAAAAGAGTGAAAATGAAAATAAACACAAATAAAACAGAAGTAATGATGGTCGCAAGGCAAAAAGAAGAGATAGAAATATGGTTGGGAGGCGAAAAACTGAAATTAGTTGAAGAATTTAAATACCTAGGAGTAAAGATAGATGAAAGGTGTCAAATGGTAAAAGAAATATTAAATAGAATACACTGCCATACAAATAATTTAAGAACGCTATATCCATTGATGCGAGAAAAACTTATACCCAAGCAGGTTAAGTTAACAATTTACAAAAATATTTTAAGACCAGTTCTAACATATGGGTCAGAAACATGGACATTGACAGAAAGGCTGAAAAGTAAGATACAAGCAGCAGAGATGAGAGTACTGCGAATAATAAAAGGTGTAACAAGGTGTGACAGAATAAGAAATGAAGAAATAAGAAGAGAGCTGGAAATAGAGCCAATATTAGAATATGTAGAGAAAAGCCAATTAAGATGGTTTGGCCACGTCATGAGGATGTGTGAGCATCAGTACCCATTAAAATACTACCAGTGGCAGCCACAAGGAAAGCATCCAACAGGAAGACCCAGGAAGAGATGGAGAGACGGTATCAGACAAGCCATAGAGTCAAGAGGAAGAACTATGGAAGAGGTGGAGAGTGTGCAGCTGTATGCTGATAGGGACTTGTGGAGGGACTTCGTGAGGCATCATCGCTGACAGGGCATTGCCCTACCTGGTGTATGGTGAGAAGGTGAGAAGGGAACAACATAAAAGCAAGGATCTCATGTATGTTTCCTAACCCCTCCCTCCCCCTTGAGTATACCAATGACCAAATACATAATAAAATACACATTAACGAGTGATAATATTGCGTGTGGAAAATACAAAAAATGAAATAAAATAGTCATAACTAATTGTTGGATTTCCAACAAAGACTGTATGGGCACATTTTCCTAATGTTTTCCCACTCATAGGATTGTCTCTACAAGAGACGGCACTCAATGAAGGAGTCAAAGGGGACACCCACAAAAATCATGGCTGGGGCAAGTTGACGGAACATGCCAAGAGCTGTCTGGAATAGTAAGGGTGGCTGCATGAGTGCTTCCTTCAAGAAACCATGGCGATTGGCAAAGGTTTGCGAGTGAGGCAACGGACCTCACAGCATGTGGTCCCAATTGATATATGGCAAAAAGTTCAGATGAAAAAATTACTTTATGTTATGTATGGAACAATTTGCTGTTATCTCAGTTATAGTGACAATTTAGGCACTTGTAATATTTTGGCTACCTCCCTTGTTAGGGGGAAAAAGCCTTTGGTATATGTATGTAATATTTGTTAAGAATTATTGGGTGGGACCAAGCATAAATTGTTCCTTACCCCCACCCACCAAGTTCCTATGCCACTTGTTACCGCCAGTTCCTACTTTTTCCAGGTCCCTACTCCTTCTAATCACCCTCATACTGTTCATTTTTAGTATGTTTAATGGTACACTGTATATGATTCTATATTTGATAATGTATGTTGAAATTGTATGAACATGTAAAATTGCCATATCTTGTGTGGCTGATTATTATGATAGATTATAAATTTGTGTTACATATGTAAGCCATCTCTTCTTCTTAGCCTTGGGGCTTCTATGCCCTTAATCTGAGCCAGCCTATCTGTTCTGCTCAGCCAGACACTCTAAGGAGGGGGGGGAATAATCCACAAGCAAAACTAAATTGCCAAATCCTCCCAATAGAAAAGAACCCTAAAATATCAGGCCTCACTTTTGTCACCCATAGGATCTTCAACCAGCATATAAAATACCTGATAGTATGAACCACCAAGAAAATAACCTCACGAGCAGGGTCTTTGGACAATAGAACGAAACTAATCACAGTCTAAAAACAATTCATTAGGATCACACTCAATTACACTTCCACAGCTCATTTAACAATCAGCATAAACATTCCATATAAAATAAAGTATTGAGAATAACAGGATGGACTAAAATTAACATTCTCCTTACAGAGTATCACATGAATATGATATGCACAGTTTCATGCCAGATCACTCATCCCCACTCACCCAGAACCAGCAGAATGTGACAAAAAGCAGGATACTACACAAACATACACAACTACCTACCTTGAATAGCTGTGTATGAATGTCAAATACATAACACCACTCACACCCAGACCATTATACAAGCTCTTCGAGACAGACCACCCAACTCAGTGCTCCACCAACCCCCACCCCGACCCTGACAAGTCCTACAGAAATATCCATCTCAAGAGAAGCAAGAACCACACTAGCACGCTTGCATTCAGGACATCATTCCACTTTCAAACAGTACCAACATCAAAACAGACTTGGCCATAGAATCAAATTGCCCTAGAAAACACTGTCACACAGAGGACACTACATACATTATCATACACTGCCCCATACTAATCCTATGCCTTATCTCACACATCCCATACATTATTCCCATGCCTTATCTTACACTGTCCCACACTATTCCCAAACAACAGCACAATATTTTTTCTTTGAGCAACATATGGTACCACCCAGTGGCTGTTGCACAAGAGACCCGGAGCAACAGATTGATTGAGATTTATTTCCATAGGCATAGCAATCTTTCAAATGCTAAAATGGAAATCATAAATACGTGCATGTATACAAAGAAAATAGTGTTTTTCTAATTCAAAGATAATTTCCATTCAAAAACAGTTTTAAACAATTTTGTATTGGGAAAGTTTTAATTCAACAATCATCTTATCATAAGTGACCTATGCTATATTGAAGCCAATACTATACTCAATTTGATCTCACTCAAATGAATTAAAGTTATTTCCAATTTAACAAGGCATTTCTACAATCACCTCATCCATTAATCATTCCTACAACATAACTGATTGGCAGCTACAGACTTTTAATTATATTCAGACACAGGATACTTCATCACCAGTGTAAAAGCACAACTCCATTAACCTGTTGTCTACAGTGATTAATCCTATTTTTCTATACATTTCTAATATTTGAATTAGCCAAAGAAAAACACCTGCTGGTTAAACGAAATAGACAATATATAAGATCTGTAAAAGATACTAATGTATTACTGGTAGTGAACACAGGAATGCGGCAGTGCTCTCTAAGGAGGAAAAAATCACTGTCAATTCTTGTTGTCAATAAATACTTTCTTTGATAAATCTGACAACACAAGTTAACTTGTACACATCTAAATACGAGGTACATATGTACTACTTTCAATACTTAAACAAAATTACTGTCTTATTTATGCTTAATGCTGAACACTGCAAGATGACAGCTGTGCCCATGTTATTCAAGGAATGTGCATCTTACAGATGGGTATTAATGGCACTTTCTTCCAAATGACAGGCTACACAAGTTCCTACATCTTGAACACTAACCTGTCAAATAAAACGCAGAGTTGTATTGACAACGGAATAACGCTTGTCCAGTGCTCTTTCGTCCACTTACAATGGCCAACAGCTCCTTTTATGAGTGCTACACTTCCCCGGTACCACGCCGAACTTACTTCAACCACATGACGTCTCAGCAGCTGTGCCACATTACACAACTAAAGAATCGGTGTTCCCCCTATGCGAGGTACGTCACTTTGTACATGTGGCAACGTTTTGTTTATTCCCGTGGCTGGTGGCTACGTTTGGTGCAGGTGTGATTTGGCGAAAATTTAAACATCTCAAGCAGCTTTCGTATATAACTTTCATACATGTATTAGACAAAAAATAATAATGTGTTCAATGGTAAATGCATATAATGCCATAACAGAAGAAAAGGATAAACGTTGAAATCAACCAAATGACAAATATTGGTACTAAAATGTGATTGGTGGTTGGATGGGGCAGGGCAAAATATTGTTTTGTGATTGGTCCGTAACAAAGGCTAACTCCCCACCCCCAATACTTTTATGAATTTTGTATGAAGGGATACCATGCCTCTGTTCAGAAAATTTGACTTTGGAATTTTAATCAATTCATTGGCGATTTTTTTTATATCGTGGCTCATCATTTAAAGCATGGTGAAGATTGATCTTGTTGCTTGGACCACAATGTTTGAATGGAAATAAGTTTCAATTTATTTTTTATTGTTATCCTCGCAATTTTAAACATTGTATTTCTATATTTTTGTATTCGATTGCAAAATGAAAACTAATTAAATTATGTTGGCTAACTCCATACTGAGTTAAAAGAAAATACCCATACCTTCTAAAACATAAAAAAGCCTGATGGTTTTATTTAGGTAAGAAAACAGAAAAGAAACCTGGGTAATCTGAACTAACAGCGAGGCACTGCCATATGTGTGTATATTCACCTAATTTTATTCACCTAATTGTAGTATACAGGAAATGAGCAACGTTCGTGAGATCCCGTCTCACACTCTGCAATTTATCATATCTAGCAATTCATGTGCGGTTCCATCTAGACTATAACCTTAATTTACAGTTATCATATATATATATATATATTTTAATTCACTTAGTATTCTAGCTTGAGCTACATCATCTAACCTATTCCAAGTATTTATGAATCAACATGGAAAACTGTATTTCTTCACATCCTGTAGATATGCAGTCTTTCTTCAATCTCATGCGTTTGTATCAGTAAGCCTCTCTCCACACACACACACACACACACACACACACACACACACACACACACACACACACACACACACACACACACACACACACACACACACACACACACACACACACACACACACACACACACACACACACACACACACACACACACACACACACACACACACAGGGCTGAAATTATTTCAGTATCGCTGCGTTTCGAGTCGTTACTCCAACTCTCGTGGGCGGGGAGTTGGGTGTGTGTGTGTGTGTGCGTGTAAGGTCATATCATTACCCATAGATCGGTCATACGAGCTCTGAGCTCTCTTCCGGGAGGGAAATAGCTGTCGATCACGAGTCCAACACGTGATCCAAAGACCTAGGTGAATCACACACACACACACACACACACACACACACACACACATATATATATATATATATATATATATATATATATATATATATATATATACATACATACATATATACATACATACATATACCAAAGGGCTTTTCCCCCTACACGGGGGGTAGCCAAAAAGAAAAAGGCATAGAAACCACTCCCACCCATTCCATCTCCTATATATTCCACTCCCCTCCACCCTCCCCCCTCCCTCTTATCTTGGGAACTCCTGGATGACGGGTCATCCCTGCATCCTGTCCACTGCCCTGGGTCAGAAGCAGTGTCGCAAGACACAGCACATCCACAGCAAGGCCACTTCATAAATTCGGCGACCAACCCCCCCCCCTCTCCGTCCCCCCATGCAGAAAAGGAGAAGACGGCGAGAAATCCCTTAGGGCTGCGTCATTTTTTTTTCTCATACATACTTCCTCACCCCCCATCCCCCACCCAATCCCCCTCATGCATCACAGCATCATCTATACACATCCCCTCTCCATTCACCCCTATCTTCTGTCCTCTCCCGTCCTTCCTCCACAGACATTCCTCTCTTTTGTAATGCCCCTTTCACCCCATCCATCCATCTCATCCTAGGACGCCCCCTCATATTCCTTCCTTCCACCTCTGCCTTCCACACTTCTTTTACTAATCTTTCTTCACTCATTCTTTCCATGTGTCCAAACCATCCTAATACTCTTTCATCAACCCTATCTCCCAGTTCCCTTTCCACCCTTGTTCTCCTGCCCACCTCGTCATTTCTCACTCTATCCAGCCTAGTAATCCTTTATCATACTTCTCAGACATTTCATCTCAAACACATTCAAACTCTTTCTCTTTTCCTCTCTCATGTTCCAAGTTTCTGCCCCGTACAATGCTGTTGGCAAAACCACTCCTTCATATAACCTCCTCTTAGCATCCATTCCCAGATGTCTATTTCTCATTACACTTTTCAATCCACCAAGGCATTTACTTGCTTCCCTCAATCTACATTCTACCTACACCCCCACTCCTCCCTTTCCTGTCACATTCGCACCCAAGTATCTAAAACTATCCACTTCCTCCAGTCTTTCACCCTTAATGCTCACTTCCAGCCTGCTGTCACTCTCTCCCGTTGTACATCTCATCACCTTACTTTTGCCCACATTTATCTTCAGCTTCCTTCTTTCACACACCTTCTCAAACTCTGTCACTAACTTCCCCAATCCCTCCTCTGATCCTGCTACAAGTGAAGTGTCGTCAGCAAACAACAACTGGCTCACCTCCCACTTTTCTCCTTTTTCTTTAATCATCTCCAACCCCTGACCCACTACACTTGCATTCACCTCTCGCACCACCCCGTCCATGTAAAGATTGAACAGCCAGGGCGACATAACACATCCCTGACGAAGTCCCACCTTTACCTCAAACCATTCACTCTCTCCATTTCTAATCCTAACACAAGCTCTACTACTATCGTAAAAACCCTTGACTGCTCTTAACAGCTTTCCTCCTATCCCATATATTTGCAGTACCTCCCACAGTACCTTCCTGTCTACCCTGTCGTAAGCCTTTTCTAGATCCATAAAAGCCCCAAAAAAACATCTTTACCTTTTCCTATAGCTTTCTCACGTATCTGGCTTACCACAAAAGTCTGATCTATACAACCCCCACCTGTCCTAAACCCACACTGTTCCTCACCAATTACTCCCTCTGTTCTTCTCCTAATCCTCTCAATCAAGACCCTCCCATGAGCCTTCCCAACTACACTCAACAAGCTGATCCCTCTGAAACTACTACACTCACACTTGACCCCCTTTCCCTTGAAAAGCGGAACTATACAGGCACTCCTCCAGTCCACCGGCACTCTACCCTCTCTCCAGCAAACATTAAATAACCTCACCAGCCAGTCCACCATCGCTGTACCTCCTTTCTTCAGACATTCTGAATGGTATCCATCCAGACCAGGTACCTTATCTGCTCTCATCATCTTAACAGCTGCTTTCACTTCATCCTTCCCTATTTCTCCTCCATTTTCCTCACTCATTACTCTCATTTTCTTAGCGCTTCCCACTGCAACTACCTTTCCCTCCCTATCCTCCTTCACATTTAGCAACTCCCTAAAATACTCTGCCCACCTTCCTCTCACTGCCTTCTCTTCCATTATCATCTCTCCATCTGCACCTTTTACCTTTTCTTCTCTACTTGATTCGCCTCCTCTTTCTCTTAATTTCCTTCCAAAACATCTTTTTATTGCTTTCAAAATTTTCTGTCATACTCTTACCCCATTTCACATCTGCTCTCCTCTTTGCTTCCTTTATCTTATGCTTAACTTCCCTTCTCTTTACTTTGCACCTCTCATACGATTCCCCCGTCCTAATTTGTAGCCAATCTATGAATCCCAGCTTCTCTTCTACACCTTTCTTTGCTTCCTCATCCCACCACTCACTACCCTTCCTTCTATTTCCTCCCGCCCTCCTCGTTTCACACACCATCTTTGCACACCTTATGACTCCCTCCTTGATATATATGTATATATATATATATATATATATATATATATATATATACAGTATATATATATATATATATATGTGTGTGTGTGTGTGTGTGTGTGTGTGTGTGTGTGTGTGTGTGTGTGTGTGTGTGTGTGTGTGTGTGTGTGTGTAACATTTCGGGCCTCGTAATCTTCGCAGTACATAAGGCTTTTGAAAAATTTAATTCGAGCCTGTATAACGGACATTTTAATTATAATATCTTGTGAAAAGATTTATGTTTTTTGTGAGTCTAAACAGCATGTTATTTATCATTCTTATCGTTTTTATCTATGCTGTGCAGTCGGTGTGATTCTAAGTGTTACAAAGCGCTGTGGTGTGTTGATATGTCATATGTTTGTTACACCATGTCTATTTGAATGTGTCTGAAGTTGTTTTTAATACGAATGTTGGTCTTACTTAGCATCTCTGTCGTAACTGCCTTTCGAACGACCTGCCCTGAAACACAGAAGCCGCACATTTGGCTGCGACAAGGATGAGGGAAATGTGAGAGAGACTGGTTGAGAGATCTACAGGCACGTGATCATGTCTTGTATTATGACTGCCTACTACTTACAGATAGTCTCGGGCAGAGAATGGCGGTTTTGTTGTATCATGTTTATTTTTGCCTTCCCAACACCATGAAAAGCACCAAGAGAAGAGGAAATAAGCAAGAAAAAACTACAATGCCGAGTGAATAAGGAATGAACCTTTCCAAAGTCTAGATAATATATTCATTTAATAAGCTGAAACACGGCTTGTAAATGGTGATCACAGAACGGCTGGATTTCAAGTACTCAAAGTATAAGGAATAAAAAGTATCGCAGTGCACCTGACGGTAAATTGTATAATTCCAAGTAGAATAGGAAATGCAAGAGAAAACAGCCATTAATGTTATAATGGAATTGGTTGTAAAATGAATTATGCGATGATGGATGAGTAGATACAGTTTCCTGGTTTACATGCAATGTCTTTTCGTCTTTCTGTACTTCGGAATCTGACCAGTGACTATTTGACCGACTGTCGGTCAACGGCTAATCTACACAACCTCGTGTATGTGTGTGTCTCCACAGGGTATTGTTTGCACCACATTCGTTGTTATTCTGTTGTTCCTCGCTCCAACCCCCATATTTGTATCCAGGTTCTTCCACTTTTACCCATGTTTTATTCATGTCTGCAGCAGTCGTTAACTTTTTCCCGTTACCTATATCTTCTTTATCCTACAGTACTCGAAGTTGTAATCATTTCACTGCCGGTTAATTCGTCGCAATCAAATAATTTGTACCTGTACTAACTCTCATAAAAGAATCGCCTAATTTTCAAAGGCCTTTTTTTTTTTTTTTTTTTTTTTTCTAGCGTGTGCTACACTTGTTTGTCCACTTGGGCTGCCTCGCCTTTTGGAGCATATTTGCATGTTTCGAGCTAATATGAATGTGTGTGTGTTTGTGTGTGTGTGCGCGTCTCTGTGTTCACATGTATATACAGTACACCCTCGTTATCAACGTGTTTTTTTATAGACGGTTTTGAATTATCGACAGATTTTCTACCGACGGGAAATTTTTACATTTACGTAATTAACAAAAAATTATCTTTATTTTTTCCAGCGCTTTCTCGGAAGTTGCCTCGCCTTTCCGTTCAGCATAACTGGCCTGATGATTACACGTCGTTTATCAATTACCTAACAAACAGGAGACGATATGAAGTGATAGAGAGGCATGTCGACGACGTTGATGACGCTGCCAGATAGGTAGCGAACTGGGCTCATCTTTGAAGCCATGTGTTATCCTGTATGGTACAGTTAGGATATATGATTAGATAAGCTTACACACACACTCGATGGCGTGGTTGGTAGAGTTCCCGGCTGCCACAGCGGAGGTCTGGGTTCAATTCCCGCCTAGGGTTGAAATAATTTCAGTATCGCTGCGCTGCGGGGTGTTACTTCAACTCTCGTGGGCGGAGAGTTGGGGGTGTGTATGCGTGTAAAGTCACAGCATTACCCATAGATCGGTCATACCGTATATGAGCTCTGAGCTCTCTTCCGGGAGGGAAATAGCTGTCGATCACGAGTCCAACACGTGATCCAAGACCATGGTGAATCACACTCTGTATACTCGCTGATGCTATTGCTAACTTCATTAACTGCCAAATCAGCGGCTCTGTGATGAGTCCTACGCCCAGGACATGAAACGCATCACAGACCCTCAGATTGCTCTGCATGAGCTATTAAGCTTTCATCCGGTTGGGTAATAACTGTCAATCATGTGCCCATCACGTGTTTCAAGAACACAGTGAATCATT
Source organism: Oratosquilla oratoria (assembly GCF_046742065.1). Classification (NCBI taxonomy): domain Eukaryota; kingdom Metazoa; phylum Arthropoda; class Malacostraca; order Stomatopoda; family Squillidae; genus Oratosquilla; species Oratosquilla oratoria. Next base: position 59,165,154 of record NC_134797.1, read on the forward strand.
CTCACACAGTTGTTTTTATGAAATCTAAACTGTTGACGAAGACAAACGTTGTATTTCATTTCATGGATGGAAAGATGTTGAAATACGGAGGAACTGTCCAACCGAAGATTAAGATGTACACAGAAAGGATACAAATAAGTTCGAAAAAAAAAAAAAAAATAAAAAAAAAAAAAAAAAAAAAAAAACGGATCTCCTCGCACTGGAAGAGAGGCTGTGTTTGAACAATGAAATGAAAGGGGTGGGCAAAATTAACATGGAAGGTTCCATTCTTTGGAATGTAAGATGTCACACAAAATCATAAAGAAGACAAGGTGCCCGAAGGATATCAATATTTTTATTCTTAAGACGATTCTGTCCATCTGTCACCTGGTGTGACTTTTTATTTTTCATTTTATTCTTTTTATATTGTTTTTCGACTATGTCACTTTCACCTTTATGGCCGAGCGATTCCCTGATAAAGTTAACCAAGTAGATCTTCGTGCGATGGATTGCCTGGTGGACAGTCGACGAGAAGCCGGCAAAAGATTTTTGGGTCCCTAAAAAGGTCGCAGGCAGAGGTAATGGATACACAGGTAAATAAGTAAGGAACCAAACGAATGAATCACTAGAAAGACAAAAGCCTGGGGGCTATGCGACATGACGTCACTGAAAGATTCGGCAAACCAGCTCCTCCGAAGATGACAATAGTGCTATGAGAACATTTTGTGCCAGTGTCCTTATTTTGTTCTATAGTTCTTACAGCAAATAAACTGAATCCAGGACATGTATTTTGTATTACTGTAATACTTCTACCTCCATTGGTAAGGGTGGCAAGACATTCGGACCACCCTCAGGCGCGCTTCAGGTGGAGGTTGGTTTTATCCACTGATGACGCAATAAGTTAAATCGGTCTGTTTCTCTTGATTAAACTTATGTTATAAAAGACACAATTGTTTGTTCTCCTCCTCAACAATAACAACAACAACCTCAGATGGAGGTTGATTTTATCCACTGATGACGCAGTTAGTTGAATCTATTTTGTTTTTTATTAAATCTGCGTTCTGAGAGAGACAACTGTTTGTTCTCATTATCGTCAACAACAACAACTACAACAACAAAAATCTCTTGAACACAGGATACTGCCCTGAAACGAACAAAATCGTCTGACGTTAGCCAGAATAAAAAAAATAGATGTGTGTCATCATAGCGGAGAGGTCAATTGAGATAATCTCATATTTGGAGACCATATCCCAAATGTGGAGAGATGTAACTTGTATAGTTTGGTTAGGATGGCTAGATTTTTTCGATAAGAATATTGTACTATCAGTTCATCACTCCATAAGATTACATTCTCGGCTCAGACCATTTAAAGTTGTCACTTATGGCCACAACAGACGACAGCAAATAACTTTTTTACAGGTAACTTGTAGCTGCATATATCCTAGCGTCATTTTTACTTATACGAAGGACTATATCTAGTAAGGTTAATTCCATCAGCCACTTTTCAGACCACTGTCCTACTTTGTATAAATATTCTTCAGTGTCTATCTGATATGACTGTGTGCTCACAACATTGTACTGTTAGGTAATTGACAAACGACCTCACAACACTGTACTGTTACCAAAATTAAATGTGATAGGTTCCAGTTCATCATCTGTGTCAATGATGTACACTCATAACGTATCTCCAGCTATAAACTTTGGCCATTCAGAACAGTTCACTATTTCTGTTATCCAAGTGATTTAGAAATCGTTTAGATATAACAGAATTTTGGTAATTGGATCCAATATTATCTTTTTACAAATATCCATTTTTAATGTACATATTTCAAAGAGCAGCATGATGGCTTCCCCTATGTCTGCCTTTAAAAAGTACCAAAAATTAAATCCCTCCCTGAGGACCGTTCCGGAAAGAATAGAGCCAAAAAGACTTTTACTTCGAAGTCAAGTCGCGGTGTAACGTCCTGAGATTACCTTCTTGAAAGAGTCGAAATCGTCAGGCGGAAAAGTTCTAGTCTTCGAGTGGAAGAAAAGAGAGCGCATACTAGACGATTCATGTAATTGTATACACACACACACACACACACACACACACACACACACACACACACACACACACACACACACACTCGACTCGGTGGCGCAGTTGGTAGAGCGATGAACTACTAGCATGGTGGTGCCCGTAGTACTTGGTTCGAATCCTGCCCAGGGCCGAAATTATTTCGGTATCGCTGCGCTTCGGGTCGTTACTCTGACTCTCGTGGGCGGGGAGTGTGTGTGTGTGTGTGTAAGGTCATAGCATTACCCATAGATCGGACCTACGAGCTCTGAGCTCTCTTCCAGGAGGGAAATAGCTGTCGATCACGAGTCCAACACGTAATCCAAAAGACCAAGTGAATACACACACACACACACACACACACACACACACACACACACACACACATATATATATATATATATATATATATATATATATACATATATATATATATATATATATATATATATATATATGTATATATGTATATATGTGGTCTCCTACAGAAGGGAGGCACGCAGTTACAAGTCCTGAAGATCGGTAACCATAAAAGCAACGACAGAAAATAAAAATGAAGATATAACATTGCGGTGGACAGGGAAAGTCTGGCGGTAATCGGTAAGAAAAGAACTACTTATAGATAAGGCGAACTTTGAGGTTTATCTGCTTCAGGACTACCGAGGAAGACGAGTCACCCCAAAGTATGAGAATCGTATTCCACACACACACACGCGAACAAGTCCCCTGAATTAGAGTTATGACATTTTGGAAGTTGTATAGAAACTGGTCTTATAATAGGTGAGATCTGAATTTTCAGGTCGAGTTTACTAGTGATAGATCGAGAATATTTAGGGCGTCAGATATAAAAGATTGTATGCAGTGGAAGATAATGGGAAAGCTCTATGGAAGATTTTGTCGAGTGGACACCATGTTTTCTCTGCCTCAATCAGATCAGGCAGACGGTCTGCATATATGTGTATATGTACGTATGTGTGTACTTATGTATGTATGTATCTATGTATGTATGTATGTATCTATGTATGTATGTATGCATTGGAAGAAAAACACTGAACTCAACGAATGAATGCATAGAAACACAACAGGTGCCAACAATTAAGGTAGTAGTTTATCAATCTAGATTTTTCCTTATTCATCATGCCGGTGAATCCCTTTCAAGATCTGCTTTCTCAAGTAGCGAACACCAAACAGTTCCATTTAGCTGAGGATGAGCAGCCTTGACACCACAACTTGTTCCGGGTCATCGCCAAAGAAATTATACTGGTTGGCTACGTTAGAGCGAATTTTGTACGTGCCAGTTACCAGTTTAAAGGAGAAACTTGCTTGGAAGTTCCTCCTGTGGAATACAAAAGTGACAGGTTTATCTGTAACAGATAGTGGTTATCATAGCACACTTCTATTCTACTACGCTTTTATCAGTCGGAATGGTGGTGGTGGTGAGTGTGTTGGGTGGGAGGGGCTCTCGATTTTTCCCGTAGATGTAAACCACAAGATACTTCGTTTATAAGTACGTTACTGCTTAAGGACTTCGAGGCACACAACCCTTACCAGTAAAGACACCCAAGACATAAAACAGGTTGAGGTGCATGGGGCTTTTGGTCTTGTCTAAGGAGACCCTTCCACTTACTCCATTGTAACCGATCCTTCATATCACTCGTAATCAATATCACTATAGATACGTATTCCACATAAATATGTAACCACATACAAATACCAGTCACATGCACTCCACACGTGACTCTTGGCGCCATTCCCATGCTTCCCTAGGCTCCCTAGTCATAACAACAACGATACTTTCACCTGACTAAGCGTGACATCATGCTCACGCCGCTGCTTATGAAGTCATAAAACTAAATGTCCTAACTCGCCAAGTACTCCTTAAAGGCTTAAAACATTCTCCGACCTAACAGAAAATCCAGGCAATAAAAGAGAACACGTTTACTATAAATCACTAGAACAATTATATAATGCCAGACCTATATGAAAAATCAATATACGTATGTATAATGCTAATCATAAACCCTACACAGAAATGAAGAAACATGCATTTCTGCGTATAAAAAGCCGGCGACTGCGTCGGTAAGGCGGGACTTCTCGACAGGGACTACCTACGGGACTGTTCCCACGGGGACTGTACATAATCAAAACCGTAAATAGATCCACACTCGTCCAGCTGGGTTTACTTCAAACCATTTCGAATCCACGGAATTTTACTTCCCTACTACACGCATTAGTGGTGGTTTAAATCGACGTTCAAACCTGACGTCAGCGGTGCTCTTAGTCTCAAATAAGCTGAGGCAACTGAACATTATATATCTAAATGATAGTAGTATTGTAAAGGAACTTTAAGAGGCAGCCATACGCCATCATTCAGTCAACCACTCGCGCATCAGGAGTGAAAATATCGTCATGGTAGAACAGTCATTCCCCGAGTGAGCTGGTGCTGAGCAAATAAAGGAATGAAAAAGTGAGGGCAGTTGTGGAAGAAATAAAACATGCACAATATAAGGAATGAGTTGCAAAGAAGAGATGAAAAAGCACGTTAGAGGTATAGAGTAACGAGTGAGGCCAGGAAAAGAATGAATATAAGGTGTGGTAAGTGTTTGAGCGACAATCTTGGGAAAAAAATGTTTGGAAAGATGTAAAAAGCGTGCAGAGAAGCGAGTTTGGAGGACAGGAGAGTGTAAAAGGAGCAGATAGACAGCAGTTAACGGAAGAGAACGCTGCGATAGAAAGATGGGCGGAATATTTCAAGTTATTGTTGAATGTAGACGAGGGAGGTTTCAACTGTGGTGGTGCGGGGTGCCAGGAGAATTGACCGTAATGAGAGAAGAGCACCATAAGACTACAGCAAAAGTAGAAATGCAAATAGCATTGGAAGAGTTCGACGATGGTAATGGACATGGGTTGGATGACCGTCACGTGGCTTGTTTCACAAAGGGTGGAATAATAATACTAGAATGACTGCTGATATTGTTCACTGTGTGTCGAGGGAAGGGAAGTAGACAGGTGGATTGGAGGAGTGCATGTAAAGTCACGCTCTATTAGGGAAAGAGAGACGAGTATGAATGTATTAGATTTAAAGGGATAACACTGCTGAGTATGGTCGTTAGGATGTATGGATGTGGATCGACTGAGAGGATTAGGAGGGGAAAAGGAATAATTGAAAAATAGCAGTGTGGGCCAGGGTAGGGAGAAGGACCGTATATCAAGTGTTTGTAGTTAGACAGATTTGTGAAAAATATTTGACAAAAGTAAGAGATTCTACGCTTACATGGAATTGGAAAATATGGAAAAACATGGTAATTGTTGAAGACAAAAGAAATATTGTAGAGATAAAAAGTAGATGAATGGAGGTATTGTGATTTTAGGATGGAAAGATCATATCACACCTAGAACTGAAAGAGAAAAAACGGAAATTGATAAAGGTCAGAAAAAAAGTGTCAATAACGAAAGAAATATAAACAATAAGAATATATATGAATGAATTAATGAGTAAATAGAAAGATTGAAAAATAAAGATATAACTAAATCAACAAAAAGTAAATATATAAATAAATAGGTAAGTAAATAAATGAATCCATGAATAAATATATGAATTTATGTATCAATAAATTAATCAATTAATTAATTAATTAATTAATAAATTAATAAATTAATAAATTTATAAATTAATAAATTAATAAATTAATAAATTAGTAAATTAATAAACTAATAAACTAATAAACTAATAAATTAATAAATTAATAAATTAATAAATTAATTAATTAATAAATAATAAATTAATAAATCAATAAATTAATAAATTAATAAATCAATAAATTCATAAATTCATAAATCAATAAATTAATGAATTAATATATGAATAGATTGATAAAAGAATAGATGATTGAGTAAATAGACTTTTTGAATATGACATGAACCAATATATACTGTAAGGAGTAAAAAGAGGTACTGTAAGTTAAATAGATATGATTATTTGATTGATAGTAATTGTTGCCACGAGTTTCATTGCTTGGAAATCCACATGCATGTATATGTGTATGTATTAGTAAATGGGGTATTTTCTTATTGTGAACGCCATTCCTTTGTCAAATGAATACTAAGAATTGGTGCTCAAGTGGACTATTTCAACTCCACAAAATCACAACCAACCCATAACGGACCACAGTGTTGCTCTCTAGCAATCAGTTGAGGAACCCTCCACCAAATTAGTCAAGCATAGATGAGTCGATTCTGTTATCTTCATGATCACGTAGGCTTCTATTGCGCTGAGGGAACACAGGGTGTGGGCAGTGGGGGAAGGTGGGAGGCGTAGGAACGTCATTCAAGACTGGGTGGTAGTGGCGGTGTGTGGGGGGTGGGGGGGCGTTATGTGCTTACTTTATAACCTTTTGTGGTATTGCCGATGGCTGAGTCCTTGGTGGCGTGGGGGAAGGGAGCCAGA
>NC_134797.1:59176638-59179138 GCF_046742065.1 Oratosquilla oratoria
TGGTCACACTTCGACCTCGTTATATTCCTTGGATGTCATAAACATTGTGTTCTTTGTCAATCCATGAACCTTTAATTCACCTTAGATATTGGACACGCACACACACACACCGGAGCTATGAAGAAATGGGAAATATTTCTTCTCATTTACAACTTAGGAATGAACAAACGTGCCTTGGACTCGGAAAGAAGCGGAAACAATACTGGTTTAACGAAAGATGTGAGATGGCTGAAAATGGATAAAAGAGAAGAACAAACGACCCAGAAATGACGACATAAGGATCGGCGGAAAGGAAAGAAATGCTGAAAGGAGTACAGTAGATAAATGCAGAGATGGACTTATACTGTTTTGTAGATTTATTAATGGCAAATTGAAACACAGGGTAGGAATCACCAAATTAACAGTGGGCGAAGAAAGATTGGAGAAGAGTTTCTCATGAAAGAAAAACCTTAGCTTTTATGGTGTGCTATTCATAGTATGCTGCAGCTGTTTTTTTCACTGAGCAATTGAAGTGTTGTTTTTAGTTTCTTATTAGGCATCAAATGAATAGTTGAATATATTTACCTTTATCTGATGTGTCCTAAATAAGAAAAATACATATTAAGTGCAAAATAAGCATTGCCAATCACAATTTCCAAAGCAGAACTGATCGAACTATTAAATACGATATATATTCTTATGAAAAAATAAATTCAATGACGTGCTGCATATTTACGAAAAAGAACGTAGCATATACCCACAATTTTGAGTTGTCGTACATCAAGCAATCGCTAAAGACAAAAACAAGATTGATCAATAGGACGCCACACGATATACTCGTAAGATCATTGCCATGGATTTAGGAAAATTCAATCTCCATAAAAGATGATCAGTCACACTCACTCTCATACACTCAGAATTAGTGTGGTTTTAGTGTTATGAATATATTTTGATTTTAGACATTTTCATATTATTCTATTTGCCAAATCCTCACTTAGGCGTATTACAATAATTATGTTCTCCCTTTCATTTTCCTATGGCGTAGTTATGTTTTTTGGTATATACGTATATCACTTTAGTGTGTTTTAGGTTAGGTTTAAGTGACTTAGGCTATGGTAATTCCGACTTGCGTCGAAAATCGCCTTACGTCAATCAGTGGAACGGAACTTCGACGTAACTCGAGGACCCACTGTATACTTGTTTTTCACTCACTACGCCTATCTGCTGAAGAGTACCACGGTTAGGCTACGTTTACACCAAGCGAATCGAATCGATTCGATTCATGAAGAATCAAGACGATTCATGAATCGTGTTTTTGATTCGCCACACTAGTTTCAATGTTACCGTAAATTTACGCCAGGCGAATCAATGGACTCGATTCGCCTGGTGTAATAAACGGTTACATTGAAACTAGTGTGGCGAATCAACAACACGATTCATGAACCGTCTTGATTCTTCATGAATTGAATCGATCCGATTTGTTTGGTGTAAACGCAGCCTTAGTGGTCGAAATGTACAGATCTCTATAGTTTTGCTCTTATTTTCTACGATAATAGGTTAAAACCGTCGAAATCACTGACTATCCTTGATCATAGGGTACTATTGATACCTTTGGGCTTATGCTAATTGCTTCCTATCTGTACGATTATATATTGACACTATATTGACCTCCTGTTCCCAGTCGTCTGCAGAGCACTCCTAGAAACAAGTCAAAAGAGTACATAAAATACCTACCGTATAATCAAGTCATATTTATAAAATCACTACATAATGATACTAACTACTCTGGAAAATAGATTGCGCTATTTTATAAATTAGCACTACTAGTGGTGATGTAACGTACTTACCCTCTGTAAGATCTAGCATTCCCATACCACATGAACACCATGGCAACTCTGCCGTTGTTCCCTCAAGTTGAACATCAGAACGTCAGCTGTGCCTCGGGCAGATCGCCCGCCCAGTCACGAATGCCCTACCTACTGAACCCCGTAGTCTGCAATCAGCATCACTATGCTGTGCTAAATGATGACGCTGCAGCACATCACGCTGTGATTTATATCAACTGTTAAAGGGTCTAGTTCTGTTTCTTGATATATACGTATATAACTTTAGGGTGCTTTAGGTTAGGTTTAAGCGACTTAGGCTATGGTAATTCCGACTTGCGTCGAAAATCTCCTTACGTCGGTCCGTGGGAACGGAACTCCGACGTAACTCGAGGACCCCCTAATGATCTTGAAGAATAAAACCTTAGACAATGCATGCCGGCACTGCAGACACCTAGTCAGACAGTACTGGGAAACTGAGGGAGATATTTGCGGGTTTCTTTTTTTTTTTTTTTTTTTTTTTTTTTAACTATAACACAGACAATCGATGCACGTTCCTACGAATTACTGGGTCATTTTGGGGCTAAGTTTACTGGTAATTCGCCTTTACCGTACAGCCGGTATTATTGGAGAGGAATCTGTGCATTCACACAGGAGTACTAGGAATTTGTGTAACCAATTGTACGTAGGTAATGCAT
>NC_134797.1:59184138-59204138 GCF_046742065.1 Oratosquilla oratoria
ATTAAGCTAAGGGAAAAAATGAGAACAGAACAGAGTCAGAAAAAGAGAAATTCTATTGGAGAGTAGTGAATATGAAAGTAAGGAAATACGACATACTAGAGAAAAACAAAAGGGAAACAGAGAATACAGTGGAAATGGCAGAAAACTAAGAGTGTCTTACACAAATATAGATGGATTAATAACAGGATTGAATGAGCTGAATGATTATCTGAAGGAAAAAGAACCGGACATAATGGGAATTGTAGAAACGAAATTAAAAGGTCCACTACCACCCAACAGTGTAGGACATGATGCATATAATTATTGGATTAGAAACAGATAGACAAAACAAGGGGGTGGAGTTATGTTCCTGACTAAGAAGGATACAGTAGAGATGATTATGATCGAAGTGGAAGACAGAGATAAGAAGAGCAGAAAGTTTGTAATAAATTATGTGCCTCCAAAAACAGCCTCGTGGGAAGAGAGTGAACATAAAAGTATGTTAGAAGACACAAGGATAACATTAGATAAGATAATGGAAGATGGAGGAAGAATAGTTATGATGGGCGACTTTAATTGCAAAGAAGTCTGCTGGGAAGAGATGACAGTAAAGGGTGGAGACGACTCATGGGGAAATGTTCTACTCGAGATGATTATTGACCATACAATGACACAGTGGATACAGGAGAACACTAGGTATAGAAATGAAGAAGAACCATCGAGACTAGACCTAATAATCGCATCTGAGCCTAGAATAGTGGAAAAGATTGAATATAAAACACCAATAAGTAAAAGTGACCACATATTAATCGAACTGGAACTAAATGAGGAAAAATACATGAAAAGAAATGAACAATATAGAAAAGGAAGAATGATGTATGAAAAAACAAACTTTGATCAAATAAGAGAATTCTTTCAAAAAGAAAACTTCGAAGGAATATACAAAGAAGAAACAACAGTGGAAGAGAAATGGAATATTTTGAAAAAAAAATTATAGAAAAAAGGAGTGGAAAAGTATGTCCCAAGACAAAAACAAGAAAAAGAATATGTAAAGTGCTGATACAACAAAAGTTGTAGGGAGTTAAAAGACAAAAGAGATAAAACTTGGACCAAATGTCAGAAATGCAAAAGACCTGAAAAATGGAAAATATAAACTTGTTATAGAAATGAAGTACAAGCGTGCAGAGAGGAAAAGAAAAAATATGAAAAAGATGTCATAGAAAAGTGTAAAGATCAACCAAAATTATTTATACAACAAACTGAAAAACAAACAAGATTTGGAGAAATTAAGACAAGGAGGAGTTGAATACACAGAGGAAATAGAAATGGCGGAAATTATGAACAAGCATTTTAAATCAGTGTTTACAAGGGAGAACATACAACCTGAAGAGATCGAATGGAAAGAGAAAGTCCCCCCTATGAAAGAAATAGAAGTATCAAGGAATGAAATAATGAAACACTTGAGTAATCTTGATGTCAGAAAATCACATGGACTAGATGAAATAGCAAACTGGATTTTGAAAGAATGCAGGAATGAACTGGCAGACAAAATACATAGCATAATAAACAGGTCCTTGAAAGAAGGAAAAGTTCCAGAAGATTGGAAAACAAAAACAAATATAGTACCTATATATAAAGGAGGAAAAAAAGAAGACCCTACCAACTATAGACCAGTCTCTCTAACAAGTACAATAGCAAAAATTTGTAAAAGAATTGTCAAAAGTAGATGGGTAAAATACTTAGAAAAAAAAAAAACAATGTGCTAAATCCAAGGCAATTTGCATTCAGACAAGGACGATCATGCGTCACCAATTTAATATGTTTCTATTCAAGGCTAATAGATATAATACAAGAAAGAGATGGATGGGCTGATTGTGCATTTCTAGACCTAAAAAAAGCTTTTGACAAAGTACCACATAAAAAGTTGCTTAAGAAATTAGAAACTGAAGGAGGAATACAGGGCAAACTGCTTAAATGGATGGAAGACTTTTTGCAAGAAAGAAAAATGAGAGTAGTGATAAGAGACAAACACTCAAAATGGGATGAAGTAATAAGTGGTGTTCCACAAGGAACAGTTCTGGCCCCAATAATGTTTGCTATATATATTAATGATATGGATGAAGAAGTTGAAAGTTATATGAGCTTCTTTGCAGTTGATGCAAAACTATTAAAAAAAGTGAACACGGAAGAAGATTGTGAGTCACTACAGAGTGATGTAAATAAAGTATGGGAATGGAGTAGGAAGTGGGAGATGGAATTCAACACTAAAAAGTGTAGTATAATGGAATTTGGAAAAAGCAAAAACAGAATAACAGGATCATATAAATTGGGAGAAGAAGGAATAAAAAAAGTAGAAAATGAAAAGGACCTGGGAGTCATTGTTATGAATAATATGTCACCTGAAAAACATAAATAAGATTTTTGGAGAAACTTATAATTTAATAAGAACAATCAAAGTAGCATTTACATACCTGGATGAAGAAATGGTGAAGAAAATTCTAATCACTCTGATAAGACCAAGATTGGAATATGCAGAAATGATGTGGTCACCAAGTACAAAAAAATGTATAAAAAAAAATTTGAAAGAATACAAAGAGCAATTACATGAAGAGAGACTAGCAAAACTTGAGCTACAAACACTAGAGCAAACAAGAGAGAGAGGAGATTTGATAGCTATTTACAGAATCATGAAAGGCACAGAAATTATTGATAGAGAGAATCTAATAAAATGGGATGATAGAAATACAAGAGGACACGGAAAGAAAATCAAGAAAGACAGCTATAGAAGAGATCTGAAAAAGAACAGCTTTCCTCACAGTATAATAGACAGTTGGAACAAGTTAGATGAGAAAGTGGTGTGTGCAAAAACAATACATGAACTTAAAAATAGTTTAGATAAAATGAGATATGAAGACGGGACACCACGAGCATAGCTCCCCTTCCCGTAAAATACAACTAGGTAAATACAACTAGGTAAATACACACACACGCACACACACACAGACATCTGGAACAAGTTGGACGAAAAAGTGGTGTGTGCAAAAACAATTCATGAATTTAAAAACAGTTTAGATAAAATGAGATATGAAGACGGGACACACGAGCATAACTCCTCTTCCCGTAAAATACAACTAGGTAAATACACACACACACACACACACACACACACACACACACACACACACACACACACACATACACACACACACACACCTTGTGGCGCTGTGGTTAGAGTTCTCGCCTGCCACTACGGCGGTCCGGGTTCGACTCCCGCTCAGGGCTTAAATAATTTCAGTATCGCTGCACTGCGGGGTGTTACTCCAATTCTCGTGGGCGAGGAATTGGGTGTGTGTGTGCGTGTAAAGTCACAGTATTACCCATAGATCGGTCATACGAGCTCTGAGCTCTCATCCGGGAGATTAATAACTGTCGATCACGAGTCCAACACGTGGTCCAAGACCATGGTGAATCACACAAGCACACTCGCGCTCGACTATCAGTTCAGGGATAGTCTCCATCCAGGACTGAAAACAAGTATCAATGCACTGCAAGCAAGTATTGGGCAAGGAGTTGTGTTTGTGTGTTTGTGTGTGTGCATGTGTATTTACTTAGTTGTATTCTACGGGACGGGAGCTATGCTCATTATGACCCGTTTTCGTATCTCTCCACATCTAATTTATTTTTTAACTGGCATTCACTGTTTAGTTTGTTCCAGATATCAATCACTCTGTGCAGGAAACTGTTCTTTTTCAGGTCTCTTCTGTAGCTGTCCTTCTTTGGCTTTTCATCGTGTCCCCTTGTTTCTCTCTTGTCCCACTTCAATAAATCATCTCTACCGAGAACTTCCATCCCTTTCATAATTCTGAAGATGGTCAACAGGTCGCCTCTTTCCCTTCTCTGCTCCAATGTTGACAGCTGTAATTTCTCCAATCTTTGTTCATAGTGTGGGTGCCATCTTTGTCGCCGCTCTTTGGATTCTTTCTAATTTCTTTGTGTTTTTCTTTGTGCTTGGTGCCCACATTGATATAGCATATTCCAGTTTCGGTCTTATCAATGTAGTAATTATTTTCTTAACCATCTCTTCATCCATGTAGTCGAAGGCCACTTTCATTGATCTTAATAAGTTGTAAGTCTCTCCGAATAGTTTATTTACATGTTTGTCAGGTGTCAAGTCACTTGAGATGATTACTCCTAGGTCCCTTTCTGAATTTACTTTCTTTACTTCTTTGTTTCCAATCGTATATTTTCCCAAAACTATGTTTTTGCCTCTTCCAAATTCCATTATGCTACATCTCTTGATGTTGAAGTTCATCTCGTATTTCTGGCTCCATTCCCATACTTTATCCAGGTCATCTTGTAGCGATCTGCAATCTTCTTCCGTTTTCACTCTCTTGAGTAATTTGGCATCGTCGGCAAAAAAAATATATATGTAACAATTTACTCCATTGTCCATATCATTTATGTATATGGCAAACATTAAATGAGCCAAAACAGAGCCTTGTGGGACGCCACTTTTTACATCTTCCCATTTTGAACTTTTGTCTCTAAGTACCACTCTCATTTTTCTCCCAGTTAAAAAGTCCTTCACCCATTCCAATAGTTTACCTTGAATTCCTCCTATTTTTTCATTTTATTTTATTTTTACTTATTATTATTATTATTATTATTATTATTTTTTTTTTTTTTTTTTTTTTTTTTGTGAGGTACCTTGTCAAAAGCTTTCTGCAGATCCAGGAAGGCGCAGTCTGCCCATGCATCTTTTTCTTGTATTATCTCAATTAGTCTCGAGTAAAAGCAGATTAGATTTATGGTGCACGATCTTCCACTTCTAAAACCAAATTGTTTTGGGTTTATTATTTTATTTTCTTCCAAGTGTTTGGTCTATCTTTTCCTGATAATCTTTTCGCATATTTTTGCTACTGCGCTTGTGAGGGACACCGGTCTAAAGTTTGTAGGATCTTCCCTGTTTCCTCCTTTGTATATTGGTGCCATGTTTGCATCTTTCTAATATTGCGGTACCTTTCCCTCTTTTAATGCGAAGTCTATTACCTTGTGTAGTTTATCTGTCAGTTCGTCTATACACTGTGTGTGTGTGTGTGTGTGTGTGTGTGTGTGTGTGTGTGTGTGTGTGTGTGTGTGTGTGTGTGTGTGTGATGAGAGAGAGAGAGGTCACAGCATTGCTCATAGTTCGGGCCATGTATGAGCCCTAATTCTCATCGGAAAACAGTTCAACACGTGTTCCAACGCTGTTGTGAATGATACACACACGGACATGCACGCACATACGCACACACACACACAATGACGTACGCACACACACGCGCGCGCACACACACACACACACACACACACACACACACACACATGTTAGATTTCATACAGATAAGAACAACAGATGATAAAATCAAGAGCAACACAAACCTTGACAATGAGTTAAAAGCAGGAAATGAACATAAGAACATAAGAATGAAGGGGACTGCAGGAGACCATAAGACCTACACTAGGCAGTTCCATGTCCATTACCATCTTTCCTCTCTATACATAAGGATTTACAAAGGTGGAGCATACCGACAGGAGACCTTTTGGTCCATAACTAGGTCGGATGCGAAAAAGAATATAATAATGATAAATAGATAAAAAATATATAATAATATAAATTACAATAAATAGAATAAATTAAATAAATACATAGGCAATAAATAAATTAAATAAATGCATGGGTAAATAAAATAGATAAATGCGTAGGTAATAAAATGAATAAATGCTTATTAATCTTATCCAGTCTTCTTTTAAAACAACCAATTATTTCAGCGCTCACTACATGACTCGTACACTATTCCATTCGTTAACCAGTCAGCTCGTAAACCAGTTCTTGCTTATTTGACAGAGCTGGGCGCGTTAATGCGGAGAGGTAGTGCGTTACCACAGGAGAGGTAGTGCGTTACCGAAAAATCTGGGGTGCATTTCCGCCAATGCGTTACCGATTTTAATTTCCTTAAGCGGCCCATACACGATCAATTATATTGCGCAATTTCATTGTCAATACTCTGAATTGACAATTAAATTGACCGTGTATGGGCGATATATCGCCCATACACGGTCAATTCAATTGTCAATTCAGAGTATTGACAATGAAATTGCGCAATATAATTGATCGTGTATGGGCCGCTTTAGAGCGGTCCGCGTTACTGCGTATGTGTATATACACATACGCAGTATGTATATACGCAGATTTTTTTTGTAACGCACCACCTGCCCGTCGATAACGCGCTCAGCTCTTGCCTAGTTGATGCCGGTTTATATGAAAGAACCTAGAAATGAAAATGGAAACACAGAAATTAAGGAAATAATGACTAAAGAAGGTAAGTATGGAAAAGAAAGCTGAAGATAACACCAATTAACCTGATCCGAGTGAAGACACATCTAACAGAAAGGCACATTTGGTGAGGTAATTATTAGAACAGTGCTCAGCCACATACAAACATATACCAAAGACTCTTCCCCCCAAGGAGGGAGGTAGCTAAAAAACAAAGGCATAAAATCCACACCCACCCATTCCATCCCCACATACTCCACTCCGACTCACCACCCCTCCCTCCCTCTTATCTTGGTTCCTTGTGGATGTCGGGTCATCCCTGCATCTCGCCCACTGCCTTGCGTCAGAAGCAGTGTCACAAGACATAGACCTGAGAAAAACTGAGGCACTAATCACAAAATAAACAGAACTCGGATACAATTTTGCCATCATGTGAAAAACGATATATAAGGGTGGAGAAAAAAATATTAATCGTTGGAAAGACTTGCACACAAGAAAAACGCAAAATTACGAAAGACTACAAAGATTACAGGCCATATAAGGAAAACATTAAGAAATTCGAAGGACTTACGCTGGAAGAGAGAAGCGAGAGAGGAAACATGATGATCTTCTATGAGTATGTAGAGGAGAAATAGTTCCAAGAGATGGAGAATCGAAGACGGGAAGGAATTTCAAAAAGCTAAATCCAACTTGAAGTTGTCGGTGGGCAGAAGTACGAGTACAGTTTCCTAACTGGAACAATACAAGGAGGGAAGTAACACAGCCCCAGACTGAAAAGGATCTGTAGGGGCATAATGACATCAGTGTAGTATACACACACGCGCGCGCGCGCGCAGTTTTCCACACAGAATGGACACTTGGAACAAACTGGACGAAAAAATAGTGTGTGCAAAAACAATTCACGAATTTAAGAGCAAACTAGACACTGCGAGATACAAAGGCGGGACACCACGAGCGTAGCTCCCCCTTCTCGTAAAATACAACTAGGTAAATACACACACACACACACACAAAGAATGGGGGTGACGTATCAGATGGATCTGTATGAACACAGGCAGAAGAGAAGTGCGCCTGCGTGGCCATTTATGTCACATTCATGTGCTCACGTAACCAATGTGCTGCTCTGCAGACCTCAAGATATAAAATCAAGATAAATGTAATCAAATCATGTAGTATCGGTCATCTACAAATTGCTTACACATATATGTATGTTAAATCATAACTTAAACCTACTCTCGGAGAAAGATAAGCTGAGATACAGAGTAAACCGTATATTTCGACCACTAACTGTGGTCCTCTTCAGCAGTTACAATTATAGGGTACATAGACAAGGGGTTATATACAGAGGAGGAAGTTACAGTGGGGAACTCAGTAAGCCTCAGGTCACTTGCCCTGTGTGAGGTTGGACGTTTCGTCCTGTGGAGATGAATTTATTAACTGCCATACTAGTAATGGCATCTGGTGACCAGTTAATAAATTAATCTCCACAGGACGAAACGTCCGACCTCACTCAGGGCAAGTGACCTGAGGCTTACTGAGTTCCCCACTGTAACTTCCTCCTCTGTGTATAACCCCTTGTCTATGCACCCTGTAATTGTAACTGCTGAAAAGGACCACAGTTAGTAGTCGAAATATACGGTTTACTCTGTATCTCAGCTTATCTTTCTCCGAGAGTGGGTTTAAGTTTTATTTTATTCGTGTGTTACGACACCTACGTTACTTGATTTGATATATGTATGTGTACATATATATATATATATATATATATATATATATATAATATATATATGTATGTATATATATATATATATATATATATATATATATACATATGTATATGTGTATGTATATGTATATATGTAAATGTATATGTATACATATATATGTGCAAGTAACCCCTAGGAAAATAAAAACTTGGTAACCGAACGTTTTAGTCTATTCAAGACATTTTCAAATGTACCTTTGTAAATGTCTTAAATAGACGAAAACGTTCGGTTACCTAGTTTTCATTTTACTAGGGGCTACTTGCATATTTTGTGAATCACGTGTTGTTTGTGATTTCTTTGCACACACACAGACACACACACACACACATACATACATATATATTGTGACATCATGACAGGTTTATGAATGGTAAGAATGGAAAGACACGATTGAGAACAAGAGACTTTATTCCTGACCGGTTTCGCCTTTGAGGCTTCTTCAGAGGTAATATTACCTCTGAAGAAGCCTCAAAGACGAAACCGGTCAGTAATAAAGTCTCTTGTTCTCAATCGTGTCTTTCCATTCTTACCATTCAATACATACATATATATATATATATATATATATATATATATATATGTATATATATACATATATATACTTATATATATATATATATATATATATATATATATATATATATATATATACATATATATATGTGCATATATATCTATATATATATATATATATATATATATATATGTGCAAAATAACCACAGGAGAAGGGAAAGTTGTAAGCAGTAATTACTTTCGCATATTACATCTTCAGACTAACTGACAGAGATAAAGAGATGTGTTTAAATGTATCAGGTAGCAACCATGGAGGGGGGGGGGGGGATACAGTGCGGGAAGGGGGGATGACCTTACTTCTATCGACCTGACCAACATATAAGGTTCAATCTGGCGGAAAGATTTTGGTGACCATTTGGATTACCAATTTATCATATTTAAAATGTCCATAGCTTAAGTTTATATTTTTATCAAACGTGCCTGATATTAAGCAGGATTCTATTATATTTCTTTCTTGTAGGCTATTTCCTTTGGCTAAAATTGTTGCCTTAGACCAATCAATATGATGGTTGTATAATACTTTATGTTGAAATAAAGCATTATTTTCCTGGGCAGATCTCACACTATATTTATGTTGGGAAATCCTTGTTTCCAAGTTTTTTCCAGTTTGTCCAATATATAATTTGTTACAATCTTGGCAAGGAATTTTATAGACCACACCGTTGTTGTTAGGAGGGCTGTTCTTGATTAAAGTTTTCTTGGTGGTGTGGTCATATTTAAAAGCTACTTTGATATCCAATTTCTTGAGTAAGTTGACAATACTAAAAAAAAATTCATGAAAAGGAAGAACAAGTGTATTAAGTTGTTTATGGTTTCCTTGTTCTTGATTGCAAACTTTGTAAAAGCGTTTCTTGGCGGTATTGTGACATATATATATATATATATATATATATATATATATATATATATACATATATGTATATATGTGTGTGTGTATGTGTGTGTATGTATGTATGTATACGTATATATATATATATATATACATATATATACACATATATATACATATATGTATACATATACACACACATATATATATATATATATATATATATATATATATATATATATACACACATCTGCGAGTTGAATGTTCTAACACATTGGTAAGATAAACTGGATATCCCACTATCGGAAAAAAATAGATAAAGTTTTGAAAATACGTATATTGTGATCATTATCTATGCTCTTCTTCATCGTGAAGAGGATGACATATAGTAATCGCTATATGCGTATCTTCGAACTACTTTAACTTTTTTTCTCCGATGGAGGGATATTCCTTCACGTCCCTAACTTCAACACTTTTACTTACCTTTTTCACTTTTATTCCATTTATTTTTTTCTCGAATATTCATACACCGTGCTACCATATTTCTGATTTCACATGCCATCAAACCACGCATCCTCTCCTCAAATCCTCCCTTATTATCACATACATAATCTATTCTTTTCACTGGATTTGTTCTTATTTATCATTATTATTATTTTTATTAGTGTTATTATTATATTATTATTATCATATTATTATTATCATTATTATTATTATCATTATTATTATAATTATTATTATTACTGTTGTTGTTGTTATTATTATTATTACTATTATCATTATTATTATTATTATTATTACTATTATTATTATTATTATTATTATTATTATTATTATTATTATTATTATTATTATTATTATTACTATTATTATTATTATCATTGTGGATAGGAGGTAAAAGGAACACGGGCTGAAGGAAATACTTTTATTCCTGACTAGTTTCACCTGAGTGGCTTCTTCAGAGGAATAGAGTTTGAAGTCAAGTTGGTCAATGTATAAATGACATAACAGAGGAACGTGGTAATGTGTCAGGTTGGTCCCCCACTCATTGTCATCTGTCGGTGTGACGAGTCATCGCAATGGGTGGACCAATTATCCGCTTGTTGGTCGTCGCGTGGCTGAAATGTCCGTCTGGATCAGGGGCCCTGTGTATATCGTACTCCAACATTCGTCTTGCGACTTCTACAGGTACGAAAGTGAAGGACCTTATAATCAAGAAACAAGACCCAACCTTAAATAAAAACAGCGTAGTATATGAAATCCCGTGTGGTGGATGTGATGGGAAATACATCGGTGAAACTAGCAGGGACTTAGACACCAGAATAAAAGAACACCAAGCAGATGTTAGACACCACAGGGTTAGCAGTGCGATAGTTAACCATCTCGATGAACGAGGCCATCTATCGAAATGGGACAAGGCAAAAATTCTCATGGATAACATTACACGGCAAGAAAATAAAGGCGATGGGGTCCGTTTTTTATCAACACCCATGATGACATCAATAAGAGGACTGGAGATTTAATATGGGTTAAAGCAGCAGCACGCTTTGTCATCATGAACAATGTACACAGGGCCCCTGATCCAGACGGACATTTCAGCCACGCGACGACCAACAGGCGGATAATTGGTCCACCCGTTGCGATGACTCGTCACACCGACAGATGACGTCGAGTGGGGGACCAACCTGACACATTACCACGTTCCTCTGTTATGTCATTTATACATTGACCAACTTGACTTCAAACTCTATTCCTCTGAAGAAGCCACTTAGGTGAAACTAGTCAGGAATAAAAGTATTTCCCTCAGCCCGTGTTCCCTTTACCTCCTATCCACATTCGTCATATTGTATACTCATTATTATTATTATTATTATTAATTTTATTATTATTATTTATTATTATTATTATTATTATCATTATTATTATTATAAGGAAACTCGCTTGCTGAGCGGGTTAGGGCGTCGGTACTTGCGGCGAAGGTCGAGGTGAGGGCGGCTCGAATCCTGCCACCTGTGAAGTTGAACCAAGGGCATGGTTCATCAAATTCCACGCTACAAAGCCCTCTGTGAGGGGCACCGTCCTAGCCTCCCGATAGGGGGGAGTGTATGACGTTAAACCATATAATCATCATCGTTATCATCATTATTATTATTATTGTTGTTGTTAAATACATTTATATATATATATATATATATGTGTGTGTGTGTGTGTATGTATATATATATAAATATATATATATATATACATATATATATATATATAAAAATATATATATATATATATATATATATATATATATAAATATATATATATACATATTCAATATGTATGAAGAGCTGGAGTCTAGGATCCATGTTGAAGAGAGACGCTTAAACACCAGACTCAGAGTGGGAGGTTTAATGCTCGACGTTTCGGTTCTAGTCCTAGGATCGTCTTCAGGGGAGCGACGAGGTACTGTGATCAAATAGCTTATCATATAGGTCGTAATTGGAACTGGGAGAGGTAGTCCGCATAGCCGAAGTTGCCCGGGTTTCTTTTCCTCCTCCAGTTGCTACGAAAACCAGACAACTGGTCACAACCTTATATAGACAATTGTATATAATGGATCTCACAAACATTCTTAAAATGCACAAAGAATAAATACAATAAAATAAAACTAAATACACACTTGTACGACAAATAAAAAGATACAAATCGTGGCAGCGAGTATCAAACAACTGGTCACAATCGTGTACAGACAACTGTTCACAATAGTCTTTACATGCGGATTACATAGGAGAAACATAGAAGAAACTCGCTGCCAGAATAGAAGAACACAAACGGGCAGCTAGACGGAAAGATGCAGCTTTAGCACTTCACAAACACATCAGCGAACAACAACACAACATATACTGGGAAGAAGCGACAGTGATACACAGAGATAATTCGAAGAAAAGAAGATTATTCCTAGAAACATGGACGACAAAAGAGACTAGCGTAAATAGGTGCATAGACTAAACCCAATCTCCCTGCATAAGGAACACGATGCCAGACTAAACATAAAGTATAATAAGTATTAATAACTTGAATGAGAGAACACAAAGTGCACAAAGATCACAAGTGTGTGTGTTTATAAGATTGAGTTTACAGTGTGTATGAACGTGATTGGATTTATTTCCTTTTTCGTGTAAGTGGGTATCCCATTTTTTCACATCGGATTTATGAATGTAAATAGAAACAGCGGTAAGCAGTTGTCTGTGCAAGGTTGTGATCAATTGTCTGACGTGGATGAACATCAAATGTATGCCTATGTGTATAGAAGGTTGAGTTGATCTTGTTTGTAAAACTGTTAGGTTTTGTTATTTTCTGTTATCGTATCTGTATTTTTGTACTTATTTTTGTATTTGTTTTGTGTTTATTTTATTCTATTTCTTTGTGTATCTATTTTATTCTACTTCTTTGTGAATTCAAGAATATTTTGAACAGTTGTCTTTACACGATTGTAACCAGATTTTTGGTATTTGCTTTTATGATTTGTATCTTTTTATTTGTCGTACAAGTGTGTATTTTATTTATTTTATTTTATTGTATTTATTCTTTGTGCATTTTAAGAATGTATGTGAGATATATTGTGTACAATTGTGTAAGGTTGTGACCAGTTGTCTGGTTCTCGTAGCAACTGGAGGAGGGGAAGCCGAGTAGCTACGGCAAAGCGGGCTACCTCTCCCAGTTCCAACTATGGCCAATATAATAAGCTCTTTGATCACTGTACCTCATCACACCCCTGAAGACGGTCCTAGGACTAGGACCGAAACGTTGAACCTTAAACCTACCCCCTATGAGTCTGGTGTTTACGCTTCTCCCCTATAGTATATATATGTATATAATATATATATATATATATATATATATATATATATATATATATGTATGTATATATATGTGTGTGTATATATATACATATAATGTGTATATATATACATATATGTATATATATATGTACATATGTATATATATACATATATGTATATATATACATATATGTATATATACATATATTCATTCATATGTATATATACATATATGTATATACATATATATATGTATACATATATATACATACATATATATATACATATATATATATACATACATATATATGTATATATACTGTATATATACGTATCCACATATATCATTTGCCAATTCATATAAGTATATACACCAAGCCTGGGAGATGATCGTCGTAGATACGAGGTAAACGTAAGAGGAAAAGAAAAACTCAGTTGAACGCACACCAGCCCATTGCGTCGTCCAAGAGGGTCTCACAACAAACACCGCGCAGTGGATTCAGGCCGATCCGCACAGCAGGCCTGGGCGAAGGCGTATGGGAGGTGTCCCGGGCGTCAGGGACCGCCTCGGCGCGGCTTCCCCGTGTTGCTAAGGTGGAGAGGCGGCGCGATAAGGAGTCCTCGTCCCCTCCCTCACTCTCGATAACCGATTGGAAAAGGTCGAACTCTATGTGGGGTTTATTGATAATGTAAAGAGGCCTACAGAACTCCTCACCCGTACACGCCTTACAAACCTAATTCCACACTTTGATCCTCTTGCACTGGCCATGCCATTAATGATCAACCAATCATTACAGTTAGTCTCCTTATGACACTATTATTATTATTATTATTTTTATTATCATTTTATTATATTTATCATTATTATTATTGTTATTATTATTATTATTATTATTATTATTATTATTATTATTATTATTATTATTATTATTATTATTATTATTAATCATTATCGTCATTATTATTATTACTATTATTTCTTCATCATCATTATTATCATTTCTAATATCATTGATATTAACGATACCATGAATATTATCATTATAATTATTGTTCTTCCTCTTAATATTATAATTATTTTATCATTATTATCGTTATCATCATCATTGGTACTAGAAGTAGTAGTAGTAGTAGTAGTAGTAGTACCAGTGGTATTTTATGCCTATTATTATCACTATTATTAATATATTATTATCATTATTATCATTGCTATTATTATTATTGTTGTTGTTGTTATTATTATTAATTATAATAATGAATCTAATGCTATTAATATCATTATTATTGCCACCATTATTATTAAAATCAATTTTATCATTATCATTATATTATTATCATCGTAATAATTGTTATCATCAGTACTACTACTGCTATTACTATTATTATTATAATATATATTATAATTATTATATTAATATCATCATCATAACCATTATCATTATTACTACTACTACCACTACTATTGCTATTATTATTATCATTATCGTAATAATAATAATAATAATTATTATCATTATTATTAGTTATCATTAGTAGTAGTAGTAGTAGTAGTAGTAGTATCATTATTATCACTGTTATTATTATTATTATTATTACTTATTATTACTACTATTATTATTACTATTGTTATTACTATTATCATTATTATCGCTATTATCATTACTATTATTATTATTATTATCATTATTATTATTATTATTATTATCATTATTATTATTATTATTGCTATTACTATAATTATTATTACTATTATTATTGTCATCGCTATTATCATTATTACTATTATTATTATTATTACTATTATTATTATTACTATTATTATTATCATTACTATTATCATTATTATCATTATGATTATTATTATTATTAATATTATTATTATTACTATTATCATTAATTACTCTCATTATCATTATCATTATTATAATTATCATTATCATAATTTTCATTATCATTATTATTATTATCATTATTATTATAATCATTATTACCATCATCATTATTATTATTATCATTATTATTATTATTATTTTATCATTATTATTATTATTATTATCATCATTATTATCATTATCATTATTGTAATTTTTATCATCGTTTTTATCATTATCATTATTATTACTATTGTTATCAATATTATCAGTATTATTATCTTCATGTTCTCATCATTACTATAATTATTATTTCTATCATGATTATTTTTATTACTATTATTATTATTATATTATTAATTATTATTATTATTATTATTATTATTATTATTATTATTATTATTACCATTGTTATTATTGTTATTATTATTATTATTATTATTATTATTATTATTATTATTATTATTATTATTACATTATTACATTATCATTATCATAATATTATTATCATTAATATCATTATAATATCATTATTATTATATTTATTGTTACTATTATTATTACTATCATTATAATTATTACTATTATTATTATTACTATTATCATTACTATTCTTATTATTATATCAGTTATATCATTATTATTATTATTAGTTATTATATTATTATTATTATTATCATTATTGTTATCATTATTGTTATAATTATCATTATCATTATTATTGTTGTTATTATTATTATTTTCATTATATTGTTATTATTATATCATATCATTATCATTATACTATTATTATTATACTAATATCATTATTATACTATTATCATTATTATACTATTATCATTATTATATTTTTATCATATTTTATTATTATTTTATTATTATTATTATAGTATTACTATATTATTATTATCATCATCATTGTTATATTATTATTATTATCATTATGTTACTATTATTATCATTATTATTATTATCATCATTATTATTATTATTATTATTATTATTATTATTATTATTATTATTATTATTATTATTATTATTATTATTATTATTATTATTACTATTATTATCATTATTATTATTTTTATTATATTGTTATTATTTCATTATCATATCATTATTATTATTATGCTATTATCATTATATATTATTGTTATTATTATTATATTATCATATTATTATATTATTATATTATTATATATTATTATATCATTATACTATTATTATATTAATATTATTATATTATTATATTACTATATTATAATTATCATTATATTATTATTATATTATTATTATTATATTATTGTTATTATATTATATTTATATTATTGTTATTATATTATTATTATTATTATATTATTATTGTAATATTATTATTATTATATCATTATTATAATACTATTATTATTTATTATTTATATATATTATTATTTTTTATATATATTATTATTATTATATATATTATATATATATTATAATTATTATATATATTATATATTATTATTATATATTATATATATTATATATATTACATTATATATATTATATTATATGATTATTATTATATTATATTATTATTATGATATCATTATATTATCATATTATTATTATAATATTATAATATTATAATATTATAATATTATATTATTATATTATTATATTATTATTATATTATATTATAATATTATATTATAATATTATCATTATTATATTATTATTATGATATTATTATTACTATAATATTATTATTAAAATATTATTATTAAAATATTATTATTATATTCTTATTATATTATATTATCATATTATATTATTATATTATACTATTGTTGTGTTATTACATTATTATATTATATTATTATTATATAATAATATTATTATATTATTATATTATTATGTTATTATTATTATGTTATTATTATTGTTATTATTATTATATGTTATTATTGTTATGTTATTATTGTTATGTTATTATTATGTTATGTTATTATGATGTTATGTTATTATTATGTTATGTTATTATGATGTTATGTTATTATTATGTTATGTTATTATTATGTTATGTTATTATTATGTTATGTTATTATTATGTTATGTTATTATTATGTTATGTTATTATTATGTTATGTTATTATTATGTTATGTTATTATTATGTTATGTTATTATTATGTTATGTTATTATTATGTTATGTTATTATTATGTTATGTTATTATTATTGTTATTATTAGTTATTATTATTATGTTATTATTATTATTGTTATTATTATGTTATTATTATTATGTTATTATTATTGTTATTATTATGTTACTATTATGTTATTATTATTGTTATTATTATTGTTATTATTATGTTGTTATTATTATGTTATTATTATTGTTATTATTATTATTGTTATTATATTATTATTATGTTATCATTGTTATAATTATGTTATTATTATTGTTATTATTATTATGTTATTATTATTATGTTATTATTATTGTTATTATTATTGTTATCATTATGTTATGTTATATTATTATTGTTATTATTATTGTTATTATTATTGTTATTATTATTATGCTATTATTATTATGTTATTATTATATTATTAATTATTATATTATTATTATATTAATTATTATATTATTAATTATTAATTATTATATATTATTATATATTATTATATTATTATTATATTATTATTATATTATATTATATTATATTATATTATATTATTATATTATTATACTATTATTAATTATATTATCATTATATTATTATTATACTATTATTATTATATTATTATTACTATATCATTATATTATTATATTACTATTATATTATTATTATATTATTATTGTATCATTATTGTATTATTATTGAATTGTTATATTATTATCATATTATTTTTATATTATTATATCATTATATTATTATATTACATTATTATTATTATATTATATAATTATTATTATATTATCCTTATTATCATATTATTATTATTATATCATATTATTATTATTATATTATTATTATTATTATTATATTATTATTATCATATTATTATTATATTATTATTATATTATTATTATATTATTATTATATTATTATTATTATATTATTATATTATTATATTATTATTATATATTATTATTATATAATTATTATATTATATTATATTATTATTATATTGTTATTACCTTATTATATTATATTATTATACATTATATTATTATATATTATTATATTATTATTATTATATTATATTATATTATCTTATTATTATTATTTATATATTATTATTATTATTATTATTATTATTATATTATTATTATTATTATTATTATATTATTATTATTATTATATTATTATAATATTATTATATTAGATTTTTTCATTATATTATTATATTATTATTATTATTATTATTATTATACAATAATAATAATATAATAATAATAATAATATAATAATAATAATAATATAATAATAATAATAATATAATTAATAATAATAATATATAATAATAATAATATATAATAATAATAATATAATAATATAATACTATAATATAATAATAATAATAATAATAATAATTTATACATAATAATATAATAAATAATAATAAATATAATAATATAATAATAATAAAATAATAATAATATATAATAATAATGATAATATAATAATAATGATAATATAATAATAATGATAATATAATAATAATGATAATCATATAATAATAATGATAAATAATATAATAATAATGTGATAATAATATAATAATAATAATAATATAATAAATAATAATTAATATAATATTATAATAATAATAATAATAATTAATAATAATAAATAATACTAATAATAATAATAATAAATAATAATCATGATAATAATAATATATCAATAATAATATATTAATAATAATAATAATAAATAATAAATAAATAATAATACTATAATAATAAATAGATAATATAATAATAATAATAATATAATAATAATAATAATATAATAATAAAATAATATAATATAATAATAATATAATAATAATAATATATTACTAATAATATATTACTAATAATATAATAATGATATAATATAATAATAATATATAATAATAATATGAATATAAATAATAATAATAATATAATAATAATAATAATAATAATAATAATAATTAATAATATAATAATAATATAATAATATAATAATAAAACATAATAATATAATAAAAATAATATAATAATAATAATATAATAATAATAATAATTATAATAGATAATATTAATAAATAATAATAATATAATAATAATAATAATATAATAATAATAATAATATAATAATAATAATAATATAATAGTAATAATCAGATAATAATAAAATAATAATAAAAAAAAATAATAAATCATATAATAAAAATAATAATATATAAAATAATAATAATATAATAATAATACATAATATAATATAATAAATAATAATATAATAATAATAATAATATTAATAATAATAATAATATAATAATAATAATAATATAATTAATAATAATATATATAATAATAATAATAATATAATAATAATAATAATCTATAATAATAATAATATAATAATATAATAAATAATAATAATATAATAATACTAATAAATCTAATAATATAATAATAATAAGTATATAATAATAATAATATAATAATAATAATATAATAATAATAATATAATAATTAATAACGATAATATAATAATATAATATAATTTATTTTATATAATAATATATATAATTAAATAATATTAATAATAATAATATAATAATAATAATATAATAATAATAATATAATAATAATAAT
>NC_134797.1:59219138-59224138 GCF_046742065.1 Oratosquilla oratoria
ATATTATATATCAACGAAAAAAAATACACGGGAGCGACGAGCGGTTTCGCTCTGGAAAGTTCCAATGTCGCTCTCGCAAATCCAATAGCGGGAGCGATCCCCCACAAAAAAATCACTCCCGCGGCAAGATTAAACGTTTTTCATGCATTATCTCTCATTTAGCAATCCCTGAATCCCATCACCATTGATGAAAGGATCAGAGCAAACACAACTTACCCGTGATCAATCATTGCATTATCAATCGATATCATAAAAGCAACGCATCAATCAACTTTAATTTGTTGATGTACGTACGTATGTGTACGCGGTATAGCTGCTAGAGTTCAATGGCTTACCTAGCCTAGCTTCGTATCAGCTGCATGCACGCGTATACTATAGTACATGTTGACTAGACTCTACACGACTATCGTGCTACATAATATCGCTAGTTGCAAATTGCATGGTACCTCTATGGAGGGGTGTTCATTGGTTGCATGCAGCTAGCTGCCCAATCAACGCGCTGACTACATGTACAATGCACCATACCCAATACCACATCACCGCATGCATACGTACACTGTACATATGCAAGCTCGCTAAGGTCTAGGAGGGAAACTGGGAAATCCCATTTATAACCTCGTTCGCGTATTTATGAGAAAACAAAATAGAATAAAATGTTTGATTAGTAATTGAAAGTAAATAAATTTAAGTATAAATATCAACATTTGATAATTATATATTTAGTTCATAAATATGGATCTTTGGAGGGAGAATAAAAAATACAGAAATAAAAAATTATTCGTTTGCTAGCTTAGGTTTACGGTAGCTAGGTCTACGTTCGTACGTCACGTCCATGCCAAACTTTCGATAATCGTACATCATGGAGCGATTTCTAGTGAAGCGAGTGAAGATGGTTTGCCCTCAGATTCAGTCTTTTCAGAATCGAGGGAGAGTGTTTTGACGGCAGCAACCACTTCTGGACCAGCAAAGCCCAATTCAAACTCTACGGGCAAGGGCCAAGGAAAACGAAAACCAGTAAAGCATGAATATACTATACGCTCGGGGCAGTGATGGTACTTTACGGTGTATTGCAAGCCTTGTGGTGTATTTCCACCCCCAACCACTGCCAGTGGAAACAGAGGCGCTGTGTCTGCCGATCAGTTTCACCCATCCCCCTCCCCCCAAAATTAAAGGCTGATTTGTTTAAAAGAAAAAAAAAAGTTATTTTTCATGCACATGAGTAATGAGTTAGCCTTCCAATAGTTTGAAGGAAATCGAACCTGCAAAAACATGGCTCTGGTAATTTAAAAAAAAATGGCTCTGGTGAAATTAAAAAATAAAATAAAAATGGCTCTGGAAAAAAAGTATTTTTCACCCTGTTATATATACATATATATTCATATATATATTCATATTTATATATATATGTATATATATATGTATATATATGTATATATATATATATATATATATATATATATATATATATATATATATATATATATCACAACAAAGATATGTCGTAGCACATATGTAAAATAATACTGATGACCCACTTTCTGGAGTTTATAAATTACCTTGTTTAGATTGCAATGATGTATATTGGGGACAGACGGGTCGAGATCTCAATACCAGGGTTAAGCACAAGAACTCTGTTAAATACGGACAGGAAAATTCCGCAGTATTTCAGCACGTCGCCAATAAAAACCACCGAATAAATTGGGACGATGCTGAAATAATTTATAAATCCAAATGTAGTTTCAGAAGAAAAATAGTAGAATCCTCCTTAATAAATAATTTCCCAAATTATAACATTTCCCATGGTCAATGGTCACCAGACTGTATTTCTTCTTTTGCCATAAATAAAATGTTACCATCTACATTAGCGGTGGACAAAAATCACCAAGGCCCATGCAACGCCGGTCATGTGACCTGAGCCACCAAGATGCGAGCATGCGTGCCGGGCGTGTTGACCTGAGCCCCGTCCCCTCATGCTACCTCACTGCTTTACTATAAATACACATTGTTCTGTACTTTGTAACTCATATCTGCCGAAGAGGATCACAGTAAGTGATCGAAATATACAGATCTCTATATCTTCGCTTATTCTTCTCCGAAAGTGGGTCATCAGTATTATATATATATATATATATATATATATATATATATATATATATATATATATATGTATATCCGATAATCTTATGACAGTCGCATGCAGGATTCGAACCCACTGCTATTGGCCACCCGTAAGATCACTTCACAGAGCCTTAGCCCACTACACCAACAGACATTTAAAGGCCTTGAAACCTGGAATCGAACTGATTCCCGAGGATAGGAAAGACCACTAATCTGCGTAATGATATATATATATAATATATATATATATAATATATATATATGTATATATATATGTATAATATATATATATAATATATATATATATATAATATTTGTATATATATAAGAACATAAGAACATAACTGGTCAAAAATATAGTAACACATTTGTAATTCACAACTAACACCACAGTCGGACGAAAGAGTTGCGTAAGCGAAACTATATATTTCGATTGGTAACCTAAGAGGATTGCAGTTAGCAATCGAAACATATGGTTTCGCTTATGCAACTCTTTCTTTCGTCCGACTGTGGTGTTAATTTTGATAAGAATATAAGAATGAAGGAGACTGCAAGGAGACCATAAGGCCTACACTAGGCAGCTTCGTATCCATCACCACATGTCATCCCCATCCATAAAGTTGTCTAATCGTTTCTTAAAACAACCGATAGTTTCAGCGCTTACTACATGACTATTAAGTTTATTCTATTCGTCAACCACCCTATTAGTAAACCAATTCTTGCCTATTTCCTTTTTAAATCTAAATTTGTCCAATTTATAACCCTTACTGCGAGTCCTGCCCTGTTGTTTTAATATGATGACCTTGTTTGCATCACCCTTGTTAAAGCCTTTGATTCACTTGAACACCTCTATTAGATCACTCCGCACTCTACGTCTTCCCAGAGAGTGTAAGCTAAGGTGCCTAAGCCTCTCTTCGTAAGGTAAATTTCTGATTCCATGTATCATTTTGGTCATTCTTCTCTGTACTGATTTTAGTGAATTGATGTCCATTCTGTAGGACGGAGACCAAAACTGTACCGCATAGTCGAGGATGGGTCTAACTATCGCTAGATAGAGTTTAATAATTACCTCTGCACTTCTATTCATTACCGTCCTAGTAATGAAACCTAATGTTCCGTTAGCTTTATTCCTGGCGTTAATGCACTGTTTCCTGGTTTTAAGGTCCGGACTCACTAGAAGTCCCAAGTCTCTCTCGCACTCAGTTTTCTCTAAAAGCGTGTTATCTAAGCTATATCTATTTTCGGGGTTGTGTAGCCCTACGTTTAACACGCTACACTTAGAGATATTGAAGTTCATTTGCCATTTCACCGACCATATGAACAATTTGTTAAGATCATCCTGCTGTATCTCTGCGTCGTCTCCTGACCTAATTAGGCGTCCTGTTTTAGTGTCGTCCACAAACTTACTAACATCACCATTCATCCCGTCGTTTCAGTCGTTTATGTACATAATGAGCAACAAGGGACCCAAAACCGAGCCCTGGGGGACCCCACTAGTAACATTGTCTCACCTAGATTTTACTCCATTTATGGTGACCCGCTGTTTTCTGTTACTGTTCCATGCTCTAATCCATTCTAACACTTTTCCTCCTATACCATGGGCTTTGTTTTTATTTAGTCTCTGGTGTGGCACCTTGTCGAACGCTTTGTTATAGTCAAGGTAAATAACACACACACACAACTCGAACACACAAATGGCACAGAGAACATAGCTAGGAGCTTAAGATGGAATGTTTGATTAAAGTTATGAAGTCCAATCTTCCATGTTGTTACGTTGAATTATGGAATAGATGAGAAGAATCCAGCCGAATACATAAAGCAAAGATTGAGAAGTGAAGACGCAGGCACCTGATTTCACGACGAGGAAAAGTCCTAACGTTTACGATACAATCAAGTAGATACTAGTTAAATTCCGTATTCCCATCACTAGAATCAGCACAGAGGAGAATGACCAAAATCATGGGTCATGAAATTTACCTTACGAAGAGAGGCTTAGGCGCCTTAGCTTACACTCTCTGGAAAGACGCAGAGTGCGGGTCTAATGGAGGTGTTCAAGTGGATCAAAGGTTTTAACAAGGGTGAGGCAAATAAGGTCATCATATTAAGACAACAGGGCAGTACTCGCAGTAATGGGTTTAAATTGGACAAATTTAGATTTAAGAAGGAAACAGGCAAGAAGTGGTTTACTAATAGGGTGGTCAATGAATGGAATACTTACTAACCATGTAGTGAGCGCTGAAAGTATAGGTTGTTTTAATAAGCGGTTTGACAACTTTATGGATGGGGATGACAGGTGGTAATGCACATGGAACTGCCTAATATAGGCCTTATGGTCTCTTGCAGTATCTTTCATTCTTATATGTTGTCATCACCAAGCGTTCTGTTTCCAGAGTAAACAAGACGGGATCTTTGAGGAGTAATAGTCTTTAGGGATGTGATGAGTATGTCTAGTCATGCGAGTCCTCTCTAAGACTGCAACAGCCCATGTTCCTGTACATTCGTGAGTAATTCTTAGGGGAACATCTTACGGAATGGAAAATCCTACGTTCTGGCTTCACAGATGGGCAGCTCAGCGCCAGGACACAGAGGATACTACAGCAGGAATTTGGCAGGCCTCTGCAGGACGTGAGGAAACCTGAAGGTCATCTGGAGTTGTTCTGCAGCTAGAAACAGGCCGGGCGAGGGCCAAGGTAGCCGGTGATAGGCTCGCTCACATTCAAATAAGCTGACAGAAGTGCAAGAGAAGGGATAAGCAGCAACGTTGAATGTGTTGCTGTTTTTACTTTATTTTTCTCCGCCAGATACGTTTACTTCTATTACAACGCAGCGACATTCAATTGGGTTGTTTCCGTTTCATTTTCTAATTCTAATTCTTTCAGGTC
>NC_134797.1:59226638-59231638 GCF_046742065.1 Oratosquilla oratoria
ATGATATACTCTTATATATCCCAATTAGCTGTTTCATTTGATTGTTATATTTGCCTGGTTGTTGTGCCTATTTATTTCTTCATCTGTAATTCTTTTCCCTCGGCATTCGACCTCTTTATGGGCCGAGAAGTCGATATTCGTCCTTCGCCGCTGTGAAAGAGCAAGATTAAGTCCACAGCAAGACCTATGGTCCCTCCTCCCTCCACGGTGGTTTACTTAGACCGGTTTGGTAAGGTTGTATGGATGATGGTGCGAAGTACGTGTGTCGAGCGCGTTGGAATGGTTGTGGCTGTGAATGGAATCTGTAATCCTTGTTCTCAATCATGCTGATGAGGTGCCAACACTGAATGGTGACACTTGGACATACATTTGATGTCCGCTGTTGCAGAAAGGGGTTGGGAAGCCATGAAGGTGCGAATTGTGTACACTGGCCGAGGAGCACTTCCAGAAGATCGATGACGGCCGCATTTGGGGAGAGTAACACTATCCGCTGCCCCCACGAGGCTTCTTGTCAGGTTCGTGTGCGCCTGTCGTCTACATGAATCGTTCCAGATGTAATTCTACGTCCAGCAGAACACGAATTGCGACACAAGAAATATTGTGGATAAGCCTCTGGCATTCCAAACTGCAACGTTCATTGACATATTGATCCTGAGAGTAAATGGGACGCAGCAAAGAATTAAATCATTTTGAGTCCAGGCATGCATGTCTCGGGTAGGACGTAACGGGCATGTATGCATTCAAGCACGCACGCTTGTCATTATGTGCACCTTCCACTAAAAGCAGTCTCATCGACTCCATTTCTTCCCTTCACCCCCACCCCAACCCCTCTTCAGCTCCACACGCGAACACTTGCTCTTGAAGACGTGCTTCCATGCATGTCGTGTTCCCCGGTTGTCTGTATCGTCAAAATCATATCGTTTGCCTTTTATCAGCAAAGGTACAACGCTCTGTCATACGTCGGTCTGATTAAACACACTCATATTCACAGGAGGAAAAAAAGTGAATATTCTTTGACTAAGTGGTTCAGTAGTATAATTTTAAATTCGAAGCGAAGAATTAACTTCAAAGCATTTCATTCAATTAAGGGCGGTTTTCTCGATTTGTCTCGCTCACTACAAATCCTGTTTTGAATAGTGCCAAGCCGTTTCATTAAACGGAGGGCAGGTGGGAACAAGGATGGATGTCTGTAATGAATGATAGTGGCGTGAATTTTGTATGCACTGGTAGGCTCAGAGCTGTCTACCTCTCCTGGAGATATAGACAGTTGCATTTGCCAGCTAGTTGAAATATTCAAGCAATTTTCTAGGTTTCCTGAAGTATACTCATTTCACCTTCATCCATTTCAGAATTTTGTTTGGACATTACACTCTCGTCTCCAAAGGCAGATGCGGACTGTTTTACCATGATTTGACTAGTTCGAATCTGTAAATTTAATAATTTTTACTCGTTGCTGGCTAATATCCAGATGTATGGGTTGAATATCAAGATGAATAGGTTAATTGAGATTGCTTAAAATATTTCGAATCTGTAAATTTAATATGTTTGACTCGTTGTTAGCTGTCATCCAAGTATATGGATTAAATATAAAGATGAATAAGTTAATTGAGATTGATTAAACTAGTTCGAATCTGTAAATTTAATACGTTTGACTCGTTGATGGCTGTCATCCAAATACATGGATTGAACAGGTTAATTGAGATTACTTAAACATTTTGTCAGTCGGATTTTTTTCTACTGAATGACGTCGATGATTTCTCAGACTCAGAAGGAACCTGTACAGTCATCTTGCGGAGTTCACGTTCGCCAGACCAACGAGACCCCACGAGTGCATGATAGATCGCCTGATGAATGAAGTCATCAAGGTTCTGTTGTCCCAAACCCTTTACTCCCCAAGATGAATAAAATCATCTGCCCTTAAAAAACCTTAAAAGTGAGACCCACCCAGTTCGCCACAGGATACACAAAAAAATCGGTCCAATTAGTTTTTTAAAGTTTTTCCGCCCAAAAGGAGTTATTTTAAAGTTGATAGAATAGTTTCGAGTTATCCAGAAAAAGGGCTGTCCCATTCGTCCCCTTGGATGGTCAAAAGGTAATCGAGATAGTTCAATCAAGAGGTAATCGAGATAATTTAGTCAATATGTAATCGAGATAGTTCAATCAAGAGGAAATCGAGATAGTTCAATCAATAGGTAATTAAGATAGTTCAATCTAAAGGTGATCGAGATTGTTCAATCAAAAGGTGATCGAGATGGTTCAATCAAAAGGTGATAGAGATAGTTTAATCAATAGGTAATCGAGATAGTTCAATCAAGAGGTAATCGAGATAGTTCAATCAAAAGGTGATCGAGATAGTTCAATCAAAAGGTGATCGAGATAGTTCAATCAAAAGGCAATCGAGATAGTTCAATCTAAAGGTGATCGAGATAGTTCAATCAAAAGGTGATCGAGATAGTTCAATCAAGTGATCATCGAGATAGTTCAATCAAGAGGTAATCGAGATAGTTCAATCATAAGGTAAGCGAGATAGTTCAATCAAGAGGTAATCGAGATAGTTCAATCAAAAGGTAATCGAGATAGTGCAATCAAGAGGTACTTGAGATAGTTCAATCAAAATGTTTTTTACTCCTTCACTCTTCAGGGGGGTCCTCTTCTGAGACGAACATAAGAACATAAGAATGAAGGAGACTGCAAGAGACCATAAGGCCTACACAAGGTAGCTCCATATCCATCACTACCTGTCATCCCCATCCATAAAGTTCTCTAACCGTTTCTTAAAACAACTAATAGTTACAGCGCTCACTACGTGGTTACTAAGTTTATACCATTCGTTGATCATAAGATCTTCGCCTGGTATTCGCTGCAATAGATACTAAGGCTGCCCGCACACGAGCAACATTTTATTGCTAGTTGTCACAACAAAAAAAACTGTCAAAAATAGAACGCACACATCTCTATGGGTGCCCGCACATGGACAATTTTTCCAGAGGCGACAATAAAAAATTGTGAGGTAGTTGCGGCCGGATCAATTTCTCCAACAACACAATTATTGTCGGCAACTGTGGCAGGCGATAGAAAACGTTATTTCAAATGGGAGCTCGCACACGAACAACATTTCGTTGCCGCCACCCAGCCTGAGGCTGCCTTTGGTGTCTTTCAGACTGCAGTGGTGAGAGGACGTGGTACTACGTCATGTCTGTAATAAAAGAGTTATTTGACTGCGAAACACTCATAACAGAGGTAGAGAAGAGACCACCTCTTTATGATTTCCAACTAAAGGAATACAGCGATAAGAATATAAAAGAAAAGTTGTGGAGTGAGGCGTGTGAGGCTGTGGTGAGCGATTGGAATACTCTCTCCCCTGAGGATAAAAAGGAGAAAGGTAAATAACATATTGTATCTATTTGAAATGAAAACGTCAACTATTGTCTGGAAGGTCAATGCATCTGCCTGCTTGCCTGTCTGCCTGATTGTATGTTCTTATGTATGTATGTATGTATGTATGTATGTATGTATGTATGTATGTACGTATGTTCATATGTATGTATGTGTATGTTCTTATGGATGTATGTTCATATGTATGTATGTTCTTGTGTATGTATGTATGTCTATGATGACACTATAAACAATAGTTGCCGCCATCGCGTGGCTCGTGTGCGGGTGTACCTTACCGACAACTTATCGTTGCGACAATTTTTTTATTGTGACAATATTTTGTTGTGACAACTAGCAATAAAATGTTGCTCGTGTGCGGGCAGCCTAAATCCCCCCACCTCCCCAGTTTGTCCCACATGCGGGCTGCAAAATGTAGCCCGGACCCGGGTATCCTGGCCGCTATGCAGCACACAGCATCACATGGATACCCTGGCATCATCGGCCAAGTCCACGTAAATCCACAAGTGTGTGCGTTCCCTCGGAGATAAACCTCAAATAATCTCGACCCGTATGATAACAGACATCGAGGCGATATCTAATCGGGGCAGAAAATGTCGTCGTCTGTCTCGGAGGAGGGTAAAGTGCAGACGACCCAAGAGGCTAGTCGCAGATATAATGCTTTTGTTGCTGTCGATTATGGTGATGATTGGTGATGATGGTAACGATGATGATGATCATGAAGCTGCATATCTGGAAGGGACAGTTCAGTAATGAGGTTTTGCACTTTGGTAAACACACTGACTTGCTCTAAGACCGCCTACTGAGATTCCATAACCAGACGATGACACAAACACTTGAGTCTCGGCAATGATGTATACTTTATATCTGATGGAGGTTTGATAAATGCTGCTACAGCTCGCCTTTAATTTCATCTACAAAGGATTACAAAGGAGGAACATGTCGACAGGAAACCTTTTGGTCCATAACTAGGTCGGATGCGAAATAAATAAATTTCTTACCTTACCTTTCTTACTAGTCTCCTGTTAAGCATTAAAGCTTGTCAGTCGTTTTGCCTTATGTAGCTCCCCTCCATCTGATCCTGTCCTCATATAGATACTGGTTTTCGATGTCTTCAAGATTCTCTCCCCTGGCTTCCACTGCTCTACTAATGTTGTCCCTCCACCTCACTCTGGGTCTTCCTACTGGTTATGTTCCTTCAGGTCTCCACTCATGATAATTTTTGGATATCTGTTGATGTTCATTCTTTTCATATGACCAAACCATCGTAGCTGTCCTTTCTCAATGAATTTATGGATATTTTCCACTCCTAATTCTTGTCTGATGGAAACATTCCGGATTCTGTCTCTTCTGGTGACATTCTTTATTAATCTTAAAACTTTCATTTCTGTTGCTTGAATTTTATTTCCAACCTTGGTGGTAAGCGACCAAGCCTCGTGCCCATATGTAAGTATAGGTCGTAGTATACTCGTATATAAGATGGTCTTTACTTTCCTTGGCAGTCTTCAATGAGTGGATAATAAATAGATAAATAAATATATTTATCTATTTATAAATAAATAAATAAATAAATAGATAAATAAGTAAATAAAAATTAAGATAATATA
>NC_134797.1:59236638-59304138 GCF_046742065.1 Oratosquilla oratoria
TTAATATCCCGTGACCGAAGCTTTGATAGAAACATACTAAAGAGAAGAGGCATGGGACCTAACAGTGGCGGAAGCTAGCGATGAACCTCCTCCGAAGTGATTAAACGAACTCCTCCGAAGTGATTAAACGAACTCCTCCGAGGTGATTAAACGAACTCCTCCGAGGTGATTAAACGAACTCCTCCGAAGAAACTAAAAGACTGGTGCAAGATAAGTCTACGGGTACACCAATCGACAGTGCACGCAACCATAACCACGCTGTGCACAACCACAACCAACACGTATGCTAAATCCAAAGGACGACTAGACGAGGAACGAGGGGTCTTCAATAGTACATCTTCATACTACGAGAGGAATAAGGCGATCTTCAAGGCGATCTTCAAAGCGATCTTCAAGGCGAACATCTACAAGACGATCAACAAGGCAGTGAACAAGGTCTGACGAGGGACGACGAGGTTGACGTACGTAAGGAAGACTACGTGGAGGCAGTCAAGTCAAATCAACTTACTGAAGGTATGAGTAACACTAATACTAGTGTGTTAAAGCACGAAATTCATACTTCTAATATAAAAATTCCCAAATTCACCGGGGATGAAAACACCTTAGGAGTTAATAAATTCCTTAACTTAATAGATACATTAATTGTAAGCAAAAAAACATATGAAAAAAGGAAAATATATATTTTAAAGGAGAATGCAGATCCTGAGAAAGGTAGAGTTAAGTTTATCATAAATTTCCAGCAAATGGAAGATATCAACCAATATGAAGCCTATAAGAAAGCATTTATTAAACATTTCATGTCAAAGTGTGATCAGGATCCTATCAGGTCTTTAGTTAGAAGGATCAAAGTTAGAACAAGTGAATCAAACACAGAATACTTTGCGAGGTTGGATAGATGGTCAAAAGACATGAATTCTATCTTGAAAGATTCAGATTGGATAGAAAAATCTAGTGACAAAATGAAAGTTTCTCAGGTAATAAAATTGATCACATTTGGATTGTTGACTAAAAATAGTGACGATTTAACGACAGAAAAGCTGTATAAAGATCTAAAGTTCAATATGAATTTAGGGGAGATAGATTATCTAATGCAAGGGTACAGTGAGATTAGAATAATAAATTTATATATGATGACAGTGGGACAGCATAGAAACTCTAGAGGAGAGTATAAGATAACCGAATTAGGACATAGACAAAAGGTTAGAAGTCCATCCAGGGATACTAGAATTATATGTTTCAATAGTAATACTTGGGGACATAAAGCACAAGACAGTTATTATGGAATTATTTGTAGAAATTGCAAATATGAGGGTCATGATGAGTATCAGTGTAGAAACCCATATTTCTGTATCACCAAAGAATAGGCCATAAAACCCATGAATGTAGAAATTTTCGTATACACCAGGAAACAAGAGGAAAACCCCCAGACACAGAATAAACCAATATTCTAGAACTCCCCATATATATACAAATAGACAGTATTGTGTTAAGGATAAGAGTGATAGAAGGGTAAAAGGAAACTCCAACATCAAAGATAGTCATAAACGGACAATTACAATTAGAAGGACTTCTGTAGGACCTCTCATTGCTGGTAGAGTGTTCAATAAACGTATTCAAATATTTGTTGATACAGGATCTGTAGTTAATGTTATAACTAGTAGAGTTTTAAACCAGTTGAAACCAGGAGTGAAAATCTCGGAACCAACCCATTACTCATTGCAAGGAGTAACTAGAAATCAGTTAAAACATTAGGTAAGGTTGAACTAGAAGTTATCTTATATACAAATGAATATTTGCACATTCCAGTGATAGTTCTAGAAGAATCTGTTTTTCCAGGAGATTTACTGATAGGATTTGCAACTATGAGAAAAGTGAACATGGTCATATGTCCTGCTGACTTGGGGATCTTAGTGAAATCACAGTTAATCCCATTTTTAAATCAACCAGACTTTAAACCAGTGACAGGAATCAATTAATCCCTAGACCTAGATAAGAAAGATAACATTTTTACTTTAGATAACGAGGCCGAACGGTCCAGACCAACAGAAAGTAAAGCAATATATAGTGAACCCAACTCAGGTGCATGTTATTGTGGCAAAGTAGCATGCAGTTGATACTTTAGGGTCTATATGGGGCGCCCCTACGGACCAGAGCTACACATCATTTTGTCTGTCATAGAGGAAAACTCTGTTCATAGAGAAATGATGACACTTTTATACTACGACTGTCCCTCCGTTATGCTGTCCCCCAACCCCTTATTACTGTCCTGTACAATTTCTCTGAATATTCATTTCCTTTTTTTCGCCGACCCTGTGGTGGGGGAAAAGAATGCTACCACCAAGTCTTTCCACTTGAGTCGTGAAAGGCGACAAAAAACGGGACGGAGGATGGGATTAGGAGTCCTACTACCTGCAGCCCCGAAAGGGGACATTTCTAAAAGTTAAAAAAAAAAAAAAAAATACATAAGAGGGTCTGGGAGTTTTCCAACCAGTACCCTAAGGTTTGGGTCTTTTAATGTCCGTGGATGTGGTACAGATGAGAGTAAAAGGGAAGAGATATGCAGTGTGTTTGTGAGAGGAAAAATGGATGTACTGGCTTTGAGTGAAACTAAAATGAAAGGAAAGGGTAACTGGGAGTTTGGGAGTGTAGCTGGGAGGTACTCAGGAGTTAAAAGGGGACGAGGGAGAGAAGGGGTGGCTATACTAGTAAGTGAAGAGATAAGTAAGCGGGTAGTGGAGTGGAAGGAGGTTTCATTAAGGTTGATGTGGATGAAGGTGAAGCTGGGAAGGGAGATATGGGCTTTTGTAAGTGCGTATGGACCTGGTAGTGAGAAGAGTGTAGAGGAAAGGGAGGCTTTTTGGGTAGATTTAAATGAGTACAAAGAGGGATTAGGGAGAAATGTCAATGTAGTTGTATTGGGAGACCTTAATGCTAGGGTAGGAAATGAGCTAATAGACGGAATGATTGGGAAGTATGGAGTTCCAGGTAAATATCGTAGTGGAGAAATGATGGTGGAGATGTGTCTTGAAAGAGAGATGATGATAGCAAATACAGTATTTAGGAAGAAAGTCAAGCATAAGTACACATGGGAGAGGGTGGTGGATGGAAGGGTGGTAGATAGAACGTTAATGGACTATATAGTGGTGACCAGGAGTATGGTAGGAAGAGTTAAGGATGTACATGTTCTAAGGAGAGAGAGTTGGGGAATATCATATCATTTTCTGATGGAAGGTAAATCGAGAGTGGAGAATAGGTGGAGAAAGAGGAAAAGGGCAGAAGGTAGGGAGGTACTTACAGTGAACTGCTTAAATGAAAAATAAGGAGAATGAGTACAAGAAGAAGCTGAAAGAGGAGTGGGAGGGAGTAAAGGATAGAGTAGAACTAGGAGTGGAGGAGGAATGGGGATGGTTCAAGGAGGGAGTCATAAGGTGTGCAGAGATGGTGTGTGGAACAAGGAGGGCGGGAGGAAATAGAAGGAAGGGTAGTGAGTGGTGCGATGAGGAAGCAAAGAAAGGTGTAGAAGAAAAGCAGGCATTCATAGATTGGCTACAATTTAGGACGAGGGAATCGTATGAGAGGTGCAAAGTAAAGAGAAGGGAAGTTAAGCATAAGATAAAGGAAGCAAAGAGGAGAGCAGATGTGAAATGGGGTAAGAGTATGACAGAAAATTTTGAAAGCAATAAAATTATGTTTTGGAAGGAAATTAAGATAGAAAGAGGAGGCGAATCAAGTAGAGAGGAAAAGGTAAAAGGTGCAGATGAAGAGATGATAATGGAAGAGAAGGCAGTGAAAAGAAGGTGAGCAGAGTATTTTAGGGAGTTGCTAAATGTGAAGGAGGATAGGAAGGGAAAGGTAGTTGCAGTGGGAAGCGGCAAGAAAAAGAGAGTGATGAGTGAGGAATATGGAGGAGAAATAGGGAAGGATGAAGTGAAATCAGCTGTTAAGATGATGAAAGCAGGTAAGGCACCTGGTCTGGATGGATGCCATGCAGAATGTCTGAAGAAGGGAGGTACAGTTATGGTGGACTGGCTGGTGAGGTTATTCAATGTTTGCTGGAGAGAGGGTAGAGTACCGGAGGACTGGAAGAGTGCCTGTATAGTTCCGCTTTAAAAGGAAAAGGGGGACAAGTGTGAGTGTAGTACTTTCAGAGGGATCAGTTTGTTAAGTGTAGTTGGGAAGGCTTATGGGAGGGTCTTGATTGAGAGGATTAGGAGAGGAACAGAGGGAGTAATTGGTGAGGAACAGTGTGGGTTTAGGACAGGTAGGGGTTGTGTAGATCAGATTTTTGTGGTAAGACAGATATGTGGAAAAGCTATGGGAAAAGGTAAGGATGCTTTTTGGGCTTTTATGGATCTGGAACAGGCTTACGACAGGGTAGATAGGAAGGCACTGTGGGAGGTACTGCAGATATATGGGATAGTAGGAAAGCTGTTAAGAGCAGTCAGGAGTTTTTACGATAGTAGAGCTTGTGTTAGGATTAGAAATTGAGAGAGTGAATGGTTTGAGGTAAAGGTGGGACTTCGTCAGGGATGTGTTATGTCGCCCTGGCTGTTCAATCTTTACATAGATGGGGTGATGCAAGAGGTGAATGCAAGGGTAGTGGATCAGGGGTTGGAGATGATTAAAGAAAATGGAGAAAAGTGGGAGGTGAGCCAGTTGTTGTTTCCTGGCGACACTGCGCTTGTAGCAGGATCAGAGGAGGGATTGAGGAAGTTAGTGACAGAGTTTGAGAAGGTGTGTGAAAGAAGGAAGCTGAGGATAAATGTGGGCTAAAGTAAGGTGATGAGATGTACAAGGGGAGAGAGTGACAGCAGGCTAGAAGTGACCATTAAGAGTGAAAAACTGGAGGAAGTGGATAGTTTTAGATATTTGGGTGCGAAAGGGGGGGAAAGGGAGGAGTGGGGGTGGAGATAGAATGTAGATTGAGAGAAGCGAGTAAATGCCTTGTTGGATTGAAAAGTGTAATGAGAAATAGACATCTGGGAATGGATGCTAAGAGGAGGTTATATGAAGGACTGACTGTGCCAACAGCATTGTACGGGGCAGAAACATGGAACATGAGAGAGGAAGGAGTTTCAATGTGTTTGTGTAAGAGGCCGGTATATAGAGGTAGACATTTGGGTAGATAGAGGGGTAGGTGGAGACGAATGTAAATCTTATGACTAAAGGTTTAAAGACAACGGCCGACAGAAATGGCTTGGTCATACTCGCGCTCGCTTGCGCCTTGTATATTGTAAACAATGCTGATGTGGCAAAATTGTAAACGTATAAGCCATTTCCGTTGCGACATAATGTTAACGTAAATAATATCGCTTGAAACAGTATAACAGCCTCTCTGATTGGAGAAAAAGGTGGAGGAGGAGAAACATTATTGGCGCATGGATGAATGAAATAGTGACGTCAGAACGAAGGTGGCTTGACGTATTGTATAGGAATCCCGAGCGGGAGTCCCTTGGTGTAATTGGAAGAACCAAGTGTATTTTTAGAAGAAAGAAGATAAGAAAAATCAATATCATTTAATTCACCCCCTCAAGCTTTGAGTGAAGGACAAGGCATGGGGCCTACAGAAGAATGAAAATTACTAAGTGTTAGAGCCAGCGAAGCGAACAGTGGTGAATGAAGAATTATACTATTACAGAAGAATAAGAAGTTATTTAGAGATTAGTGCAACAGGCGCTAACAGTGGCGCCAGCGAGGGACGAACCGAGAGATTAGTAACAC
Source organism: Oratosquilla oratoria (assembly GCF_046742065.1). NCBI lineage: Eukaryota > Metazoa > Arthropoda > Malacostraca > Stomatopoda > Squillidae > Oratosquilla > Oratosquilla oratoria. The sequence goes on from NC_134797.1 coordinate 59,242,360, forward strand.
ATATCCGGAGAGACTGAAGATAGGCTGGTGCAAGATAGACTGGTGCAAGTTAAAAGTGTACGGGTACACCAATCTACAGTGCACACAACCATAACTACGAGGTGCACAACCAAGGGACGACAAGACTGCGGGTCCTACTACGAGGGGTCTACAAGACGATCTTAAGGCAGTGAGCGACGAGGCTGATGAGCGACGAGGTTCTGATGAAGGACATCGAGATTGACGTACGTAAGGAAGACTACGTGGAAACAGTCAAGTCAAATCAATTTACTGAAGGTATGAATAACACAGTACTTAGGCATGAGGTTCATACCTCAAATATCAATATTCCCAAATTCACCGAGGATGACAATACCTTAGGAGTTATTAAGTTTCTTAACTTAATAGATACATTAATTGTGAGTAAACATTAATGATGAAAAAAGAAAAATAGACAATTTAAAGGAAAATATAGATCCTGGAAAAGGTAGTTAGGTTTATCATAAATTTCCAGCAAATGGAAGATATCAACCAATATGAAGCCTATAAGGAAGCATTCATTAAACATTTTATGTCAAAATGTGATCAGGATCCTATCAGGTCTTTGGCTAAAACGATCAAAGAAGTTAGAACAAGTGAACCAGACACAGAATACTTAGCTAGATAAGATAGATGGTCAAAAGACATGAATTCTATCTTGAAAGATCCAAATTTTATAGAAAAATCTAGTGACAAAATGGAAGTTTCTCAGGTAATAAAATTGACCACATTTGGATTGTTAACCAAAAATTCTGATGACTTAACGGCAGAAAAGCTGTATAAAGATCTAAAGTCCAATATGAATTTAGGGGAAGTAGATTATCTTCTTTAAGGGTACAGTGAGACCAGAATAATAAATCCATATGTGATGACAATGACACAACAAAGGAACTCTCCGCTAGAAATAAGAAAACAGAAGTAGGACAGACAGAATGTTAGACGTCCATCCAGGGATACTAGAATTATATGTTTTAATTATAATACCTGGGGACACAAAGCACAAGACTGTTTTTATGGAATTATTTGTAGAAATTGCAAATATGAGGGTCATGATGAGTATCAGTGTAGAAACCCACATTTCTGTATGTATCACCAAAAAATAGGCCATAAAACCCATGAATGTAGACATTTTCAGGAGTGAAGAGAGGGCGAGGGAGGGAAGGGGTGGCTATTCTAGTAAGTGAAGAGATAAGTAAACTGGTAGTGGAGTGGAAGGAGGTTTCCTCAAGGATAATGTGGATGAAGGTGAAACTGGGGAAGGAGATGTGGGTCTTTGTAAGTGCATATGGGCCTGGCAGTGAGAAGAGTGTAGAAGAAAGGGAGGCCTTTTGGATAGATTTAAATGAGTGCATAGAGGATTTAGGAAGAAATATCAATGTAATTGTACTGGGAGACCTTAATGCTAGGGTAGGAAATGATCCAATCGATGGAGTGGTTGGGAAATGTGGAGTTCCAGGAAAGAATCGTAGTGGAGAGTTGATGGTGGAAATGTGTCTAGAAAGAGAGTTGATGATAGCAAATACAGTGTTTCGGAAGAAAGTCAAGCATAAGTACACATGGGAGAGGGTGGTGGAGGGAAGGGTGGTAGATAGAGCGCTAATGGATTATGTAGTGGTAAATAGGATTATGATAGGAAGAGTTAAGGATGTACATGTGCTAAGGGAAGAGGGTGGGGGAATATCAGATCATTTTTTGGTGGAAGGTAAGTTGAGAGTGGAGTATAGATGGAGAAAGAGAAAGGAAAAAAAGTAGGGAGGTTCTTAGAGTGAACTCTTTGAATGAATAGGAGCAGGAGTACGGAAAGAAGCTGAAGGAGGAGTGGGAGGGAGGAAAGGATAGAGTAGAGCTGGGTGTGGAGGAGGAATGGGGATGGTTCAAGGAGGGAGTCATAAAGTGTGCAGAGATGGTGTGTGGAACAAGAAGGACAGGGGAAAATAGAAGAAAGGGTAGTGAATGGTGGGATGAGGAAACAAAGAAGGTTGTAGAAGAGAAGAAGCGAGCTTTCACAGATTGGTTACAAAATAGGACAAGGGAGTCATATGAGAGGTACAAAGAAAAGAAAAGAGAAGTAAAGCAAAAGGTAAAGGTTGCAAAGAGGAGAGCAGATGTGAAATGGGGTAAGTGTATGACAGAAATTTTTGAAAGTAATAAAAAGATGTTTTGGAAAGAAATTAAGAGAGGGAGAGGAGGCGAATCAAGTAGAGAAGAAAAGGTAAAAGGTGCAGATGGAGAAATGATAATGGAAGAGAAGGCAGTAAGGGGAAGATGGGCAGAATATTTTAGGGAGTTGCTAAATGTGAAGGAGGATAGGGAAGGAAAGATAGCTGCAGTGGGAAATGCGAAGAAAATGAGAGTGATGAGTGAGAAGAATGGAGGAGAAATAAGGAAGAATGAGGTGAAGGCAGTTGTTAAGATGATGAAAGCAGGTAAGGCACCTGGTCTGGACGGATGCCATGCAGAATATCTGAAAAAGGGAGGTACAGTGATGGTGGACTGGATGGTGAGGTTATTTAATGTTTGCTGGAGAGAGGGTAGAGTGCCGGAGGACTGGAGGAGTGCCTGTATAGTTCCTCTTTACAAGGGAAAAGGGGACAAGTGTGAATGTAGTAGTTTCAGAGGGATTAGCTTGTTAAGTGTAGTTGGGAAGGCTTATGGGAGGATCTTGATTGCGAGGATTAGGAGAGGAACAAGAGTAATTGGTGAGGAAAAGTGTGGATTTAGGACAGGTAGAGGTTGTGTAGATCAGATCTTTGTGGTAAGACATATGTGAGAAAGCTATAGGAAAGGGGAAGGATGTTTTATGGGCTTTAATGGATCTGGAAATGGTGATAGGGTAGACAGAAAGGCATTGTGGGAAGTTATGCAGATATACGGGATAGGAGGAAAGCTTCTGGGAGCTGTCAAGAGTTTTTATGAGAGTAGTAGAGCTTGTGTCAGGATTGGAAATGGAGAGAGTGAGTGGTTCGAGGTAAAGGTGGGACTTCGTCAAGGATGCGTTATGTCGCCCTGGCTGTTCAACTTATACATGGATGGGGTGGTGCGAGAGGTAAATGCAAGGGTAGTGGGCAAGGGATTGGAGATGGTTAAAGAAAATGGAGAAAAGTGGGAGGTGAGCCAGCTGTTGTTTGCGGACGACACTGCGCTTGTGGCAGGATCGGAGGAGGGATTGAGGAAGTTGGTGGCAGAGTATGGGAGAGTATGTGGTAGAAGAAAGCTAAAGATAAATGTGGGTAAAAGTAAGGTGATGAGATGTACAAGGGGTGAAAGTGGCAGTAGACTGGAAGTGAGCATTAAGGGAGAGCGACTGGAGGAAGTGGATAGTTTTAGATACTTGGGTGCAAATGTGGCAGGAAAGGGTGGAGTGAAGGTGGAGGTAGAATGTAGATTGAGAGAAGCGAGTAAATGCCTTGGTGGATTAAAAAGTGTAATGAGGAATAGACATTTGGGAATGGATGCTAAGAGGAGACTGTATGAAGGAGTGATTGTGCCAACAGCACTGTATGGGGCAGAAACATGGAACATAAGAGAAGAAGAGAGGAGGAGTTTGAATGTGTTTGAAATGAGGTGTCTGAGAAGTATGATGGGGGTTACTAGGCTAGATAGAGTGAGAAATGAGGAGGTGAGGAGGAGAACAGGGGTGGAAAAGAGGTGGGAGATAGGGTTGATGAAAGAATATTAGGATGGTTTGGACACATGGAAAGAATGAGTGAAGAAAGACTAGTAAAAGAGGTATGGAAGGCAGATGTGGAGGGAGTGAACATGAGGGGACGTCCTAGGATGAGGTGGATGGATGGGGTGAAGGGGGCTTTGGGGAAGAGGAGAATGTCTGTTGAGGAAGGACGGGAGAGGACAGAAGACAGGGGTGAATGGAGAATGGTTGTATATGGATGATGTTGTGATTGCATGAGGTGGAATGGGCGGGGGGTGGGGGTGAGGTAGTATGTGTGAGCAAAATTTGACGCAGCCCGAAGGGATTTCTCCCCGTCCTCTCCTTTTATGCAATGGGGGGACGGAGAGGGGGGGTCGCCGATTTAATGAAGCGGCCTTGCTGTGGATGTGCTGTGTCTTGCGACAATGCTTCTGACCCAGGGCAGTGGACAAAGTGCAGGGATGACCCGTCATCCAGGAGGTGCTCAGATAAGAGGGAGGGTGGAGGGGTGTGGAGTGTATTCAGGGATGGAATGGGTGGAAATGATTTTATGCCTTTCCCTTTTTGGCTTTGGGGAAAAAGCCTTGGTATATGTATGTATGTACAAGGAAACAAGAGGAAAACCCCCAGACACAGAATAAACCAATATTCTAGAACTCCCCACATATATACCAATAGACGGTAATGTGTTATAGATAAGAGCAAGAGAAGGGTGAATGAAACCTCTAACATCAAAGATAAACTGATAATTACTATTGGAAGAACTTCTGTAGGACCTCCCATTGCTGGTAGAGTGTTCAATAAATGTATTCAAATATTTATTGATACAGGATCTGTAGTTAATGTAATTACTAGTAAAGTTTTAAACCAGTTGAAACCAGGAGTGAAAATATTGGAACCAATCCATTACTCATTGCATAGAGTAACTGGAAATCAATTAAAAACATTAGGTAAGGTTGAACTAGAAGTTATCTTATATACAAATGAACATTTGCACATTCCAGTGATAGTTGTAGAAGAATATGTTTTTCCAGGAGATTTATTGATAGGATTTGCAACTATGAGAAAAGTGAATATGGTCATATGTCCTGCTGACTTAGGGATCTTAGTGAAATCACAGTTAATCCCATTTTTAAATCAACCAGACCTAAGACCAGTGACAGGAATCAATTAATCCCTAGACATAGATAAGAAAGATAACAATTTTACTTTAGATAACGAAGCCGAGCGGTCCAGACCAACAGAAAGTAAAGCAACATGTAGTGAACCCAACTCAGATGTTCAGGAAACCCCAGAAATGACTAATTCATCAACTATCAATAAAGCCTTGCAAATTGTGGATGGTGGCGTAATAAAGTCGACACTATTACACTCCAGAGCAATTAACAGGGTAGTGCAATTGAATGGAGACACTGTTGACTCTGAAATAATTACAGTCCCAGAATCAATTAGATTAAATGGTTTGAAATTGGACTCAGGGATTTATAAGTCAAATAAGAACATAGTAGAAATATTAATAATTAACACTATGAATAAAGATATAGTTTTAAGGAAAGGTACACAAATAGGATGTTTTCAGGTGTGTACAAAACCCATTAAGATTTTAAATGAGAGTAGTGAGGAGATGGAATTACTAATTTCATCAATCTGTTCAGTTCAAAAAGGAATAGAATTAAGAAAGAAATACACGCGTCAATTAGATTCTACAAATTGCCCTGAGTTGGATGAGAGTTTAGTTGCTTTGTTTGTGAAGCAAAATAAAGCAATTGCTTTTTCGGGGGACGCCTTAGGCAAACAATTGTTTTAAAACACCAGATTAAATTAAAACCAAGAACACAACCTATTTACATACCCGCCTACAGAGTTTCTCACTCTAGATTAGCGGTAGAAGATAAACTGATCACTGAAATGTTATCGCAGGATTTTATTGAACATAGTAAAAGTGAGTGGAACTTTCCTTTGATTCTAGTGCCAAAATCAGATGGTACTATGCGCCCAGTTATTGATGATAGGGAATTGAATAAGCACACCATACGTGACAGGTTACCATTACCAGTAATCGGTGACATTTTAAGAAGTTTGGGAACTGAGAATAGGTATTTTAAAGGTCAGATATCAACAGATATACCATTCGCTAAAAATCATCGTATTGCTCGAAAAAGTACTTTTTAAAAGCATACAAATAAAGTTTTTACCTATTACAGAAGAATTTATTCAGAAAATTCACTTTTAATTGCGCCTCGCATACCACTTTTCCGAAGTCTAGATATTCAGAATAACAATATTGTTTGTTTGGCAACTGTGACGTCACGAACGCGGAATTCCCCGAACCTTTCCCGAAGCGCACGGGCGGAATGTTTCGATTAGCAGACGACGCAATGAAATGAAGACAAAACTGTTTTTTGCCAAATTTGATAAGATGTAGATGGTGGAATTATATAGAATACTGTCAGTATGTTTTTTTATGTACATTAAACTGTAAATACAAAAAGTTATGGAAGTCTTGATATCTGACCTTTATAGGTCAGATATCAAGACTTCCATAACTTTTTGTATTTACAGTTTAATGTACATAAAAAAACATACTGACAGTATTCTATATAATTCCACCATCTACATCTTATCAAATTTGGCAAAAAACAGTTTTGTCTTCATTTCATTGCGTCGTCTGCTATTCGAAACATTCCGCCCGTGCGCTTCGGGAAAGGTTCGGGGAATTCCACGTTCGTGACGTCACAGTTGCCAAACAAACAATATTGTTATTCTGAATATCTAGACTTCGGAAAAGTGGTATGCGAGGCGCAATTAAAAGTGAATTTTCTGAATAAATTCTTCTGTAATAGGTAAAAACTTTATTTGTATGCTTTTAAAAAGTACTTTTTCGATTATTTTTAGTGAATGGTATATCTGTTGATATCTGACCTTTAACACTATATCAAATCTGCTTTTTGGCAAATACAGTTGCATGAAGACTCAAGAGAGTTCACAGCATTTTCTACTCCAACGGGACATTATGAGTTCAAGCGAATGCCATTTGGGTTATGTAATAGTTCATTAACTTACATGAGATTAATGAATACAATTCTAGATTGATTGTTAGGAAACACTGCCAGTGTATTCATATATAAAATTTTAATAGTTTCTCAGACAGCATTTGAGCACTTTAAGAAATTAGATTTGATATTCTCAAAACTAGTTGAAGCAGGATTGAAAGTGAAACTTGAAAAATGTAAGTTCTTGCAAGACAGTGTTATTTATTTCGGACATAAGATAGACAGACGTGGACTTAGTACAGTGAATTCAAAGGTTGAAGCTGTCAAGAATTTTCCGAATCCAACCAATGTAGATAAGTTTAGAAGTTTCTTGGGATTGACAGGATATTATAGAAAATTTATTCAACGATATGCTGATATTGCTAATCCATTAAGTTCTTTGTTGAGGAAGGACTCAAAGTTCATATGGGGACATGCACAACAGCAAGCTTTTGACAAGATGAAAGATAAACTCACGAGTTCACCTATTTTAATATTTCCTGACTATGATAAAGAATTCATTCTTTGCACTGATGAATCTGACATAGGATTAGGAGGCATACTGATGCAAGAGAGAAATGGAACTTTGAAACCAATAGCTTACACTTCAAGACTGTAATAATGCAGAGAGAAACTGCTCTATAACAGAAAGAGAAACTTTAGCAGTAATTTATTCTTTAGAAATATTTAGAGATATGATACTTGGATATCCAATCAGAGTTTGGACCGATCATATAGGTATTCAGAACTTATTTAAGCATAAGAATCTTAGGGGCAGACTCGCTAGATGGTTTGCGGTACTTCAGTGCTATGAAGTTCAATTTGAATATATTCCGGGTAGAAAGAATGTTGCGGCAGAAGCACTTTCTAGAAACATTAGTAGATCAATGAGTGGGTTGATTAATTTTGTTTGTAGTATAGAGGAGTTAGTAACTTTAGATGAGGAAATGCTAATAAGAGAACAGAGGGATGATAAGACATGTGATTCATTAGTCAAGTATTTGATGAACCCAAGAGAAAATCCTCCAAAACTACCAAAGGGGTATAAGATAGAGGAATTTCATTTGACTAATGGACTTTTGTATAGAAAAACAGTTGTAAGTGGGAAGGATATTTCTAGAGGTCCAGTAAATCAGTTGGTAATACCACAAACTCTTGTAAAAGAGATATTGAAGTTACTTCATGATAGTGATTGTAGCTCACATCCAGGGAAAGATAAAACTTATAGACAAACACAACTTAAATATTTTTGGCCAGGTATGAAGAAGGATATATATGATTATATTGAAAATTATTTGAAATGTGTTAAGGTGAAAGGAAATACTCAAAAACCTGCTCTTATACTTTCCTATCCCATTCCACAGAAACCTTGGAAAAGAGTTCACATAGATACATTGGAGTTACCTATGTCTGAGAATGGATATAAATATGTATTTGTTGCCATTGATTATTTTTCAAGAATTTTGTATTTTACAACCTATTCCAAATAAGAAAGCTGAAACTATTGCTTCAGTAATCTATGATCAGATAATCTGTAATTTCACTACACCTAAGATCTTAGTTTCAGATAATGGAAATGAATTTAATAACAAAATCTTGGAAAAATTATGTAGTTTATTTAAGATAAAAAAAAAAAGTCAATATCTTAGTGAATCATCCACAAAGTAATGGAGTTGTAGAAAGGTTAAATAAGAAAATTATTACATGTCTTAGAAGTATGATAAGTCCTCATAGTATAACTTGGGATACTTGGATTCCTTGTTTTAAATGTACTCTGAACAACCAAATTAATGTAGCAAAAGGGGAAACACCATATTTTATAATTTTTGGAGAAGACAAAAATCTTCCATATGAAATTTTGACTGCAGATCAGAAACCTGTATATAATATAGATGATTATATCTCAAATATAATAAACACTTTTCAAAGTATTAACCAAAGAGTTAGTGAACATATGCAGGAGTATTCACAAGAGATGAAAAAGCAACAACACAAACTAGCACATAACTAGAATTGAAAATAGGAAATTTAGTCATGGTCAAACTACATTCACCCTATAATAAACTTTCACCAAGGTACTCAGGTCCATATAGGGTAATTGATTCTGCAGGTGAAAATAAATATAAAATCATACAATTAGAAACAAGGGAAGAATTGATAGACCATTTAGATGATATGAAGAAAGTTAGGTTGCAGATCTATGAAGATGACTGTTGTAATACCCTATGTATCAATTTTAATAAACCGGAAGAGTATAGGGAATATTTTGATAATATTCTTTGTGAATTGAATATTAGTCTTGATACATTTTACAGATAGTATTTAATTGACCATTTGTATGTACTTGGGATGGGAGACCTAAACAACTGGAACTTGGTGTCAGGCAGAGACATGGAGACCTTGGATCTGCTGTGGTCAGACTTGGAACCTTAAGGACCTTTCACATAAGTATTGATATGAAGCATTAAGACTATCTGAAAATTGAATTGTGTTGAAAAAAAAATAATAATTGAAATGCAAGAAGAGACACTTAACTATAACTTCTAACTCTAAAGTAGTGAGTTTTGCAAATATGTTTGCAAATTATTCATATTGCTATCATTTTTTAAAAGATGATGAAACCATTTTCCAGTGAATTCTAATGTTGTTTAATTATAATTTTATCTATTTTGGGATATGCTTTATTAACATGCATGTTATTTACCATTATTCTGCTGAATTATTATTGTGCATTTTGGAGGGCTGCTTATTTGATATATATGTTTGATATGTTTTACTATGCCATTTTACCAGTTTATGCAAGGGTAGATTAGCTTCTTATGATGAATTCCAAGTATATACTAGCAAGCACTGTAGGAGGGTAATAGAAATCATTGGTCGGGACGACCAACGGTAGCTGCCGAGCCCTGTAAGAGGCCGGTAGATAGAGGTAGACATTTGGGTAGATAGAGGGGTAGGTGGAGACGAATGCAAAATTTATGACTAAAGGTTTAAAGACAACGGCCGACAGAAATGTCTTGGTCATACTCGCGCTCGCTTGCGCCTTGTATATTGTAAATAATGCTGATATGTCAAAATGGTAAACGTATAAGCCATTTCCGTTGCGACATAATGTTAACGTAAATAATATCGCTTGAAACAGTATAACAGCCTCTCTGATTGGAGAAAAAGGTGGAGGAGGAGAAACATTATTGGCGCATGGAGGTAAAGTCACGCCCTTAAGGAGTGGCACTTGTTTGAGAAGTAAAAGGATATTGGATGAATGAAATAGTGACGTCAGAACGAAGGTGGCTTGACGTATTGTATAGGAATCCCGAGCGGGAGTCCCTTGGTGTAATTGGAAGAACCAAGTGTATTTTTAGATGAAAGAAGATAAGAAAAATCAATCTCATTTAATTCACCCCCTCAAGCTTTGAGAGAAGGACAAGGCATGGATCCTACAGAAGAATGAAAATTACTAAGTGTTAGAGCCAGAATAATAAGAACTTATTTAGAGATTAGTGCAACAGGCGCTAAAAGTTTGAGATGAAATGTCTGAAAAGTATGATAGGGGTTACTAGGCTGGATAGAGTGAGAAATGAGGAGGTGAGGAGGAGAACAGGGGTGGAAAGGGAACTGGGAGATAGGGTTGATGAAAGAGTATTGGGATGGTTTGGACGCATGGAAAGAATGAGTGAAGAAAGATTAGTAAAAGAAGTGGGGAAGGCAGAGGTGGAAGGAGTGAATAGGAGGGGACATCCTAGGATGAGATGGATGGATGGGGTGAAAGGGGCATTACAAAAGAGAGGAATGTCTGTGGAGGAAGGACGGGAGAGGACAGAAAATAGGGGTGAATGGAGAGACGTTGTGTATAGATGATGCTGTGATGCATGAGGGGAGTGGGTGGGGGATTGGGGGTGAGGAAGTATGTATGAGAAAAAAATTGACGCAGCCCGAAGGGGATTATTCCCCGTCTTCTCCTTTTCTGCATGAGGGTACGGGGGGGGGGGGGGTCGCCGAATTTATGAAGTGGCCTTGCTGTGGATGTGCTGTGTCTTGCGACACTTCTTCTGACCCAGGGCAGTGGACAGGATGCAGGGATGACCCGTCATCCAGGAGGTGCCAAGATAAGAGGGAGGGAGGAGGGTGGAGGGGAGTGAAATATATAGAAAATGGAATGGGTGGGAGTGGTTTCTATGCCTTTTTCTTTTTGGCTACCCCCGTGTAGGGGGAAAAGGCCTTTGGTATATATATGTGGATGGTGGCGTAATAAAGTCGACACTATTACACTCCAGAGCAATTAACAGCGTAGAAGTGCAATTGAAAGGAGTCACTGTAGACTCTGAAATCATTACAGTCCCAAAATCAATTAGATTAAATGGTTTGAAATTGGACTCAGGGATTTATAAGTCAAATAAGAACATTGTAGAAATATTAATAACACTGTACAACAAATTTCAGGATTAAGAAAAAAACATAGTTCTCATGTGCGTTTTATTATGAAGTTCAGTGTGCTGAATTCAAATTTGATAACAAAAATTTCATGCCACGTCACAATTTTTTGTAAATCGCTGTTTTAATAATTATGCAATTAATAGAGATTTCCAAGGTTCCATAAATGTATTTTGCTCCCAAAGTCAGATTAAATGTCTTCATTGTATTTATTTAATTAATATATAATGAATCGGCATGTTTGTTAGCTTTATATGATGTATTAACCTACAATCTATTATTTACTTCTTCTTTTATAAGACGTCTCAGGCGTGTCACGCTTCAGGTTCCAACAGAAGTCAGCCAGCATAGCAGGGTTCCATTTTCCCTTGTACCTGTTTTCCATTGACGCTATATCTTGATGGAACCTCTCTCCATGTTCATCACTCACATCTGCTGCATTCTCTGGGAAGAAGGTCAGATGAGATCTTGGTAGCATTTGATTAGCCTCTCCACTTTACGCTCTCGCTGGGACTCTTGGTGCTTTCCCAGAAGCCCTTTGCATACATCTTTGAATGCATGCCAGGCCGCTAGCTCAGGTTCATCCATTGTCGCCTCAAAGTCCTCATCATTTATAAGCTTGCGAATCTGAGGGCCTACAAATATACCCTCTTTAATCTTGGCATCACTAATTTTAGGGAAGATCCCTTTGAGATACTGGAAACATGGCTTGTTATGTTGCAGTGCTTTGGTAAATTGCTTCATTAGGCCTAGTTTTATATGCAGTGGTGGCAAAATGATTTTCTCCTTCTTAACTAGTGGCTCATGAATTACATTATGGCATCCAAGCGTCATAGATTCCCGAGATGGCCATTCTGAGCGTATATAATGTTCTGATCTGGCCCTACTGTCCCACTTGCAAAGAAAGCACATAAATTTGGTGTATCCAGTTTGTAGCCCATTAAGTATGGCTACTACTTTCAAGTCTGCACAAATTAACCACTCATGCTCTTCGTAACTTATGCGGTCTAGAATAAAAGCAAGGTTCTCATATGTCTCTCTTAAAATGACTGAGTAAGCAACTGGAACTGAAGGCATGGTGTTCCCAATGTGCAACAGAACTGCTTTTATGCTGTAAAGGGATCCATCTATGAATAGCCTCCACTCATTGGGTTCATAGGACAGCTCAAGGGCACTGAATAGGCCTCTGATATCATTACAATAAGTCAAGTTGTTTTCCAAAGTGAAGAAATCCTGTAGATTTGTAGAACGCTTCCTAAATACTGTAATTCGAGCTTCTTCATCCAACAGGTGCCATTGTTGCAAACGTGAGGCCAGGAGTTCACTCTGTTGCTTAGTAAGTGTTAGATCACGAACTAGATCACTGAGTTCTGGTTGGGTGATGAGGTGTGGTTTCTTATCAGATTCAAGTTGTGTCGTATACGTTGCATCTTGAGATTCTGAATCGTCTGAGTTGCTCGTGTCATCGCTTGGTAGTTCAGAGGGCGGCTGTGGTACAGGAATATCACTTGAATGTAGAACTGGGCGAATAGCAGACTGAAGATCTGGATACACGATAGATTTCTTGCCTTTTCTGTTGCGACCTGCAGGAAAATAATATAAAATCAGACTAAAAATGGATACTATTGGTTGTGATCACGTGCAAAAATAGTGGAAGTGCAACTTATTATGTATTTCGATCTTTTTTATTTATACATCTCTTGAAAATATATATAAAAACAATAAAAAATAAACACTGAACACCTACCTTTAATATCCGTTAAGCAGAAGTAGCAATCTGTTGAGTGGTCCTTTGGCTCCCTCCAGACCATTGGTACGCCAAACATGAGGCCAGTCCCTTTGCCTTTCACCCAGGCAGAAAGGGAACTTGTACACCTGACACAACATATGTGAGGTGCCCAGCTTTTGTCCTGGTCACCCACTTTACATCCAAAGTACAGCTCATAAAGTTTCTTTACACGTTGAGTCAACTGTCTCTTGTATTGCCTTAATGTAACTGATCCACATATATAACAAAACTTGTCTGGCGAATTCTTGCATTCTCTAGGCATCTTAACTCTGTATCCTGTTAAGAAAAAAAAAACACATAGCTATGTGAAAAATTATATAAATGGTAAAAGCAACAAAAAATACCGTTCAGATAGACATTGCGGGCACTGCTATTTACGAAGAACTGGAGGGTCACAGAAAGAAACGGATGTTATATTCGTGATCTACGCAAAAAATAACTCTAGAAAAGGATAGTCTCATTTCCGGTTTTTTTTTTCTTTTTTTTTTTCCTTGTTATACAGTGTAATTAATACTTTGAATAGATATATAGTTTTAAGGAAAGGTACACCAATAGGTGTGTACAAAGCCCATTAAGATTTTAAATGATAATACTGAGGAGGTGGAATTACCAATTTCATCAATCTGTTCAGTTCATAAAGAAATAGAGTTAGGAAAGAAATACAAGAGTCAATTACAACCTACTAATTGCCCTGAGTTGGATGAGTTTAGTTGCTTTGCTTGTGAAGCAAAATAGAGCAATTGCTTTGCCGGGGGACGCCTTAGGCAAAACAACTGTTTTAAAACATATCAAATTAAAACCAGGAACACAGCCTATTTACATACCCGCCTCCAAAGTTCCTCACTCTAAATCAGCAATAGTAGATAAACTGATCACTGAAATGTTATCGCAGGATTTTATTGAACATAGTAAAAGTGAGTGGAACTTTCCTTTGATTCTAGTGCCAAAATCAGATGGTACTATGCGCCCAGTTATTGATGATAGGGAATTGAATAAGCGCACCATACGTGACAGGTTACCACTACCAGTAATAGGGGGGATTCTCAGAAGTTTGGGAACTGAGAATAGATATTTTAGCACTATAGATATCAAATCTGCTTTTTGGCAAATAGAGTTGCATGAAGACTCAAGAGAGTTCACGGCATATTCTACTTCAACGGGACATTATGAGTTCAAACGAATGACACTTGGGTTATGTAATAGTCCATTAACTTACATGAGATTAATGAATACAATTCTAGATTGATTGTTAGGAAACACTGCCAGTGTATTCCTAGATGACATTTTAGTAGTTTCCCAGACAGCGGTTAAGCACTGTAAGAAATTAGATTTGATATTCCCAAAACTAGTTGAAGCAGGATTGCAAGTGAAACTTGAAAAATGTAAGTTCTTGCAAGACAGTGTTATTTATTTGGGACATAAGATAGACAGACATGGACTTAGTACAGTGAATTCAAAGGTTGAAGCAGTAAGGAATTTTCCAGTTCCAAACAATGTAGAAAAAGTTAAAAGTTTCTTGGGATTGACAGGATATTATAGAAAATTTATTCAACGATATGCTGACATTGCTAATCCATTAAGTTCTTTGTTGAGGAAGGACTCAAAGTTCATGTGGGGACCTGCACAACAGCAAGCTTTTGACAAGTTGAAAGATAAACTCACGAGTTCTCCAATTTTAATATTTCCAGACTATGATAAAGAATTCATTCTTTGCACTGATGCATCTGACATAGGATTAGGAGGAATACTTATGCAAGAGAGAAATGGAACTTTGAAACCAATAGCTTACACTTCAAGACTTTGTAATAATGCAGAGAGAAACTACTCTATAACAGAAAGAGAAACATTAGCAGTGATATATTCATTAGAAAGTTTTAGAGATATGATATTGGGATATCCAATCAGAGTATGGACTGATCATACAGCTATTCAGAACTTATTTAAGCATAAGAATCTTAGGGGCAGACTCGCTAGATGGTTTGCGGTACTTCAGTGCTATGAAGTTAAATTTGAATATATTCCGGGTAGAAAGAATGTTGCGGCAGATGCACTTTCTAGAAACATTAGCCAACCAATGACAGGGTTGATTAATTTTGTTTGTAGTATAGAGGAGTTAGTAACTTTAGATGAGGAAATGCTAATAAGAGAACAGAGGGATGATAAGACATGTGACTCATTAGCCAAGTATTTGATGAACCCAAGAGAAAATCCTCCACAACTACCAAAGGGGTGTAAGATAGAGGAATTTCATTTGACTAATGGACTTTTGTATAGAAAAACAGTTGTAAGTGGGAAGGATATTTCTAGAGGTCCAGTAAATCAGTTGGTAATACCACAAACTCTTGTAAAAGAGATATTGAAGTTACTTCATGATAGTGATTGTAGCTCACATCCAGGGAAAGATAAAACTTATAGACAAACACAACTTAAATATTTTTGGCCAGGTATGAAGAAGGATATATATGATTATATTGAAAATTATTTGAAATGTGTTAAGGTGAAAGGAAATACTCAAAAACCTGCTCTTATACTTTCCTATCCCATTCCACAGAAACCTTGGAAAAGAGTTCACATAGATACATTGGAGTTACCTATGTCTGAGAATGGATATAAATATGTATTTGTTGCCATTGATTATTTTTCAAGATTTTGTATTTTACAACCCATTCTAAATAAGAAAGCTGAAACTATTGCTTCAGTAATCTATGATCAGATAATCCGTAATTTCATTACACCTAAGATCTTAGTTTCAGATAATGGAACTGAATTTAATAACATAATCTTGGAAAAATTATGTAGTTTATTTAAGATCAAGAAAGTCAAAATTTCAGTGAATCATCCACAAAGTAATGGAGTTGTAGAAAGGTTAAATAAGAAAATTATTACGTGTCTTAGATGTATAAGTCCTCATAGTATAACTTGGGATACTTGGATTCCTTGTTTTAAATGTACTCTGAACAACCAAATTAATATAGCAACAGGTGAAACACCTCATTTTATTATTTTTGGAGAAGACAAAACTCTTCCATATGAAATTTTGACTGCAGATCAGAAACCTGTATATAATATAGATGATTATATCTCAAATAGAATAAATACTTTTCAAAGTATTAACCAAAGAGTTAGGGAACATTGCAGGAGTATTCACAAGAGATGAAAAAGCAACAACACAAAATAGCACATAAACTAGAATTAAAAATAGGAGATTTAGTCATGGTCAAACTAGAGTCACCCTATAATAAACTTTTACCAAGGTACTCAGGTCCATATAGGGTAATTGATTCTGCAGGTGGAAATAAATATAATCTGTTACACTTGGAAAGCAGGGAAGAAATGATAGGCCATTTGGATGATATGAAGAAGGTTAAATTGCAAATTTGTGAAAATAAACTGTTGTGATGCCCTATGTATCCATTCTAATGAACCAGAAGAGTATAGGGAATATTTTGATAATATTCTATGTACATACATACATACATATACCAAGGCTTTTTCCCCCTTACAAGGGGGGTAGCCAAAAAGGACAAGGCACAAAAACATTCCCACCCATTTCATCCCCGAAAACACTTCACACCCCTCCACCCTCCCTCCCATCTTAGCACCTCCTAGATGACGGGTCATCCCTGCACCCTGTCCACTGCCCTGGGTCAGAAGCAGTGTCGCAGGACACAGCACATCCACAGCAAGGCCGCTTCATTAAATCGGCGACCCCCCCCCCTCTCCGTCCCCCCATATAAAGGAGAGGACGGGGAGAAATCCCTTCGGGCTGCGTCAAAAAAATTTGCTCACACACACTACCTCACCCCCATTCCCCCGTCCAATCCACCTCATGCATCACAACATTTTCCATATACAACCATTCTCCATTCACCCCTGTCTTCTGTCCTCTCCCGTCCTTCCTCAACAGACATTCCCCTCTTCCCCAAAGCCCCCTTCACCCCATCCATCCATCTCATCTTAGGACGTCCCCTCATGTTCACTCCCTCCACATCTGCCTTCCATACCTCTTTTACTAGTCTTTCTTCACTCATTCTTTCCATGTGTCCAAACCATCCTAATACTCTTTCATCCACCCTATCTCCCAGCTCCCTTTCCACCCCTGTTCTCCTCCTCACTTCCTCATTTCTCACTCTATCTAGCCTAGTAACCCCCATCATACTTCTCAGACACTTCATCTCAAACACATTCAAGTTCCTTCTCTCTTCCTCTCTCATGTTCCATGTTTCTGCTCCATACAGTGCTGTTGGCACAATCACTCCTTCATACAGTCTCCTCTTAGCATCCATTCCCAGATTCCTATTCCTCATTACACTTTTTAAACCACCAAGGCATTTACTCGCTTCTCTCAATCTACATTCTACCTCCACCTTCACTCCACCCTTTCCTGCCACATCTGCACCCAAATATCTAAAACTATCCACTTCCTCCAGTTGCTCTCCCTTAATGTTCACTTCCAGATTACTGCCACTTTCACCCCTTGTACATCTCATCACCTTACTTTTACCCACATTTATCTTCAGCTTTCTTCTATCACACACTCTCCCAAACTCTGTCACCAGCTTCCTCAATCCCTCCTCCGATCCTGCCACAAACGCAGTGTCGTCCGCAAACAACAGCTGGCTCACCTCCCACTTTTCTCCATTTTCCTTAACCATCTCCAATCCCTGACCCACTACCCTTGCATTCACCTCTCGCACCACCCCATCCATGTATAAGTTGAATATTAATCTTGATGTATTTTACAGATAGTATTAATTTGACCAATTGTAAATACTTGGGATGGGAGACCTAAACTACTGGATCTGCTGTGCTCAGACTTGGAATCTTGCCAATACTTAAGGACAATTCATATAAGTATAGGAAGTAGTATTTTGTGAAGCATTAAGAGTGTTTCTTTGAAGAAAAAAAATTGTGTTAACAAAAATAATTGAAATGCAAGAAGAGACACTTTACAATACTTTTCTAACTCATATTGCATATTGTTAACATCTTTGAAAAGATGAAACCATTCTCCATTGAAATCTAATGTTCTTAATCAAAGTTTTGCAAATCTATTTTACATTTCATTTTATGTGTTGCAAATTATTTTGGGATATGCTTTATTATTTAGACATGTATATTATCACCATTTTTCTGCTTGAATTATTACTGTGCATTTAGGAGGGTTGCTTATTTCTTTGATATGTATATGTTTGATATGTTTTACTGATACCATTTTACCAGTTTATACAAGGGCAGATTAGCTTCTTATATATGATGATTTCCAAGTATATACTAGCGAGCCCTGTAAGAGGGTAGTAGATATCATTGGTCGGGACGACCAAGGGTAGCTGCCGAGCCCTGTAAGAGGCCGGTAGATTGTGGTAGACATTTAGGTAGATAGAGGGGTAGGTGGAAAGGAATGTAAATTTTATTACTTGGATGTTTTGAAACAATGGCCGATAGGAAGTGCAGAGTTGTATATTCTCGCTTGCCGTCTGATGTTTTGTAAACAAAGGCTAGGGTATCGATAAATGTGATATGACGAATTGTAAACATTTAAGCCACTTTCAGCTTGCGGCAGAGTGCTTGCGTAAACAGTTTTACTTGAGACAGTATAACCGTCTTTCTGATTGGAGAAAAGGGTGGAGAGAAATTATTGGTGCACAAAGGTAAAGTTACGCCCTTAAAGGGTGGCACTTATTTGTAACATTCAAAGTTATTGGATGAATTAAATAGTGACGTCAGAGAAGACTTGGTTTGGTGGGATGTACAAGGATCCCAAGCGGGAGTCCCTTGGTGTAGATTGAACCAAGTGCATTTACTAAGAAGAAAATAAGAAATCGATATCTCAGTTTAATTCACCCCATCAAGAAACTTTAATATCTCGTGACCGAAGCTTTGATAGAAACATACTAAAGAGAAGGAAGAAGCATGGGACCTAACAGCCCCGTCCTGAATTCTACTTGGGTATCTGAATTGACAAAGACTAACGTTTCTATGTAGGCTTCTTACCTTCGTTACAGTGATGAACACAGAGAACCCACTGTTGGAATGAAAGAAAAACTTATAAGAGCGATAACTTCTACATTTCGGCTGCCAACTGCAGCCCTCTTCAGAGAAGTAGAAGATAGAAAGGTGTAAGGAAACACCACTAAGTTATAGGCCGGTATCACTGACCACCACAAAAATGAAATTATGTGAAAGATTGATATACCAAATATCTTGAAAAGATGAACATTCTAGCAGACAGTTTGGTTTCAGAACTGAAAGGTTGTGTGTGTTGAAGCTTTTAAGCTTTTATTCAAGAGTAATTAATGTGCTGCAAGGATGAGTAGGGAATGGGTGGACTGTATACCTCGACCTAGAGAAGGCTTTTGATAATGTACCTTACAGTCTATTTATGTGGAAATTAGAGCACGTTGGAGGACTGAGAGGCAAACTACTCGAATGGATGAAATATTTCTTGAAGGAAAGATACATGAGGACAGTGGTAAAGGATAAGATGTCAAGATGGAGAGTAGTAACGAGCTGTAAGAGGCCGGTAGTTGTACGAATGGAAATGAGCTTGGGAAACAGTAGGGCATTAGAATGATGACTCAATAATTCAGACTCGACGCCTTGAAGACCGCCTTGTAGATGATGATCACCTTGAAGAATCTTGAAGAATGCTTGTTCCCATCGTAGCAGTTACTTGAAGTCGTAGATTTCTCTCGTAGTCGTCCTTGGAACCAATACACTCTTGATTTTGGTTGTCTTGTTCCCGAAGACTTCCTCGCACAAGTTCTTCGTTCACCAGTTTATCTAGCACTTCTCTTCGGAGGTGTTCAACACTCAGTTCGTTCGTCGCACCGCTGTTCACCACTTTCCCCACCCCTTGTCACCACTGTCACCACCACTGTCGGTGTGTTTACATAGACATAACGTCGCCCTCGAGCAGGCGTCGAGTCTGAATTATTGAGTCATCATTCTAATGCCCTACTGTTTCCCAAGCTCATTTCCATTCGTACAACTACCGGCCTCTTACACGAGCGGAGTTCCACAAGGTTCAGTGCTTGCACCAATAACGTTTCTCGTCTATGTCAATAACATGATGAAAGGTACAACAAGTTATGTCAACATGTTTGCAGATGACGCAAAAATTAAGAGAAGGGTGTAAAACGAGAAGGACTTTAGACTATTGCAAAAATATCTAGATGCTATTTTTGCATAGAGGCAAGAATGAGAAATACTTTTCAATAAAAAGGAAAAAACTGAAAATGGGTAATAGCAGCAATAAATAAACAAATGAATAAATAGATAAACTATTCCTTGGGAAGAAACCGCATTACAAAAGCAAAAGAGAAGAAAGATTTGAGTGTGTTGATAAAAGACAGCCTGTCACCTGACAGACATATCGACAGAATCATGGGAGAGATGTACGGACTGTTACAGAAGAATAAAATACCTTTTCACTATATGTGTGAAGAGATGAAGAAAAAACTCATCGAAATCCTGATCCGTTAAGACTTGAATATGCATTAGTAGAACGGTCCCCACACAGAGTGAAGAATGTAAACAACATCGAGAGTACAAAGGGCAACAACCAAACTGGTCCCCAGCCTGGCAGATAAACCATACGAGGAAAGACTAAAAGCACTGGGTCTGCCAACTTTGAAAGATCGAAGAGAAAGAGAAGATATGATTCCAGTATTCAGGTCACTAAAGGGGGTATTACACTGACAGAAGAGATCTCTTGATTAAGGAGCAGAGGGTTTTAAGAGGCCATGGAAAAAGTAATAATAAATGAATGAATAAATGAAATGAAATAAAGAATGTGAAGAAATAGTTTGCCAAACAGATGCATAAATACTTGGAATAGCTTAGAAAGTGATATTGCCCGAGTTCAAACATTACATATATTCAAACCTAATTGTGATAATTTGAAATCAAGGATATAGATTAAATTGGAACTGTTCATGAATTTGAGGCTGGATGGAAGTAGCACAGGACCGAAGGGTATGGAGAGGATTACTGTTGGCGGACCAGAATCTACACGAGGTTCAAGATCCAACGGAGTGAGTGAGTGAGTGAGTGATGTGAGATGAAGAGTAAGATACGGGATCCAACGAGTGTTGCTCGTTTTCTTTTATACTACAATTAGGTTTATTAGGTAAATACGCCATAACATATATGCATACGTCGTTGCACTATGTGACCACGTGTGGTTTCGATAACTTTATCCTATTTCCTCCTCAACCTTTCTGGCGCGAATATGTTCGGGGATGCTTTGAAACAACTTTAAAATCGTACAAAAGTCAGATAAATGCACAAAAAAAATTCAATCCCAGTTCATAACCTATTTCCTGTTTTGGAATAAGTCTTGTTTCTCTTGATAAGGTCTCATAAACGTCAATAGCAGCAACCACTGTACTTTTATCGTCCTAGAATGGAATTTGAGATGCTAATTTATATCAGAGTGAGAACGAGAACATAAGCGAATTTGTTCACACCAGGTTACCCTCCAAAAGTAGAATGCCAAGTTCTGAATCATGTAAAAACGGAATAGATAAGTGTATGAATAAACAAATATATAAATAAATGAACAATTAACAAATAAATAAACAAATAAATAAATAGATGGGTAAATAGATAAATAAGTAAATAAACAAATAAATTAATAAGTTGATAAATAAACAAATAAGTACATGAATAAAAAGATAAGTGAGTAAATACATAAATGAATAACTACAGATAAATAAAGGAGCGCACAGAACTAATCGATAATAAATTAATTTACTCGGACCACTTACATGAGCAGATCATTTTAAGTTTCATCTTCATTGCATCACTGCCTATTCCCCAACGTGTCTGTAAACAGAATAAAAATAAAATAAAGTAAGATAAATGATTAAGAAAAATAAACAATGAATAAACTAACAAATAAATAAGTAAATAAATAAATAAATTTAAAATAAATAAGTGAATGAATAATATAAAATAAATTATTAACATTAACCATATCGTCTATAATCGTTATCGGAAATTGTGACTCATCATTTGTTCAACCATTCGATTTTATTCAGTTGTGAACATCCCCTCTGCCAGACAAGGAACTAAATTCATTCTGATCTAACATTTTGTTGGACGTGGCAACTTCCTATATTCTGTTGGCTGTCGCCCGGCCATGTTTGAATCGACAGAACCCTCTGATCCAAATAAGGATAAATACCCATTACCATAATCTACATAACAAATTCAGCAACCTATTCCACCGTTCCATTTTTTTTTTTTTTTTTTTTTTTTTTTTTTTTTTTTTTTTCATTCAATGGTCGAAAGTCCAATCATCGGTTCCACTGTGTATAAACAAGTAATGTTTGCTGCTGAAGGTATTCACGGGGAAGATAGTTGGAACTCCCAGAACTACTGGAAGAGGCTGAAAATCCTCATCTCTACTTGCAGAGACGAAGAAAGCGCTATATAGTGATTTACGTCTGGAAAATCTTGGAGGGCACAGCACCAAAACCCTCACATAAAGGAGGAGGCGGTATTATAGCGATGTGCATACGTATATTGCATACGTATGCACATCTAATGTATGTATGAGTGTGTGTGACCAAGGCCACACACACTCATACATTGAATCACCCCCCTTTAATTTTTATACATATGTTTCTACTGTCCGGAAGGGTGAATTCATAGCGATGTGCATACGTATATTGCATACGTATGCACATCTAATGTATGTATGAGTGTGTGTGACCAAGGCCACACACACTCATACATTGAATCACCCCCTCTTTTCTTTACAATTATATATGCTATTAGATGTCACCAGTTATATAAATATGTATCCGTACTCAGCTATATTGAGAAGGGTGCATTCACTGAGATATGCATGCGCATTTCATATACGTGTGCACATCTTGTGAATGTATGAGTGTGTGTGGTTGGGCCCACACACACTCATATGTACAATCACCCTCCAAACGGGCTCACATCCAAAGCCCGTGGGAGCTTCACTCCCAAATTACTTAGACTAGACTAAAGGACAACACCATCTTAGGTCTGGTAGGACCTGCGCAAGAATATCCATAAGCAGCTGCTCCCAGCGACTGAAGATGATCCAGGCGTAAAGCTTCACCTGTGCTGGCCCCAGACTCTTCAGCTGTCTCCCAAGAGAGATAAGGGACCTAACGGGAATCAGATCGGAGGCTTTCAAGAGGAGGATTATGGGATAGACAAATTCCTGGACAACATCCCAGATGAGCCTCCAATTTCATAAGGCCCAACCTCACGAGGAACGGCAACGAATTTGATCATTGACCAGTTTCAATTCGTGAGGCTCGGGTAGAGATATGTGTGTGATGTGTCCCCAGACTGGCCATAGCATTAACATCAAAATATATAATACAAGAAATGTTATAGTTTTTGTAAACACATGTCAGTAAAAAGTATTTCCCTGACAAGAAAGATTATAAGATACATCAGATAATCAAATATTCACCATCTGCTTCGTGAAAACCATACGTAGGCTATTATTCCTAACTATATAAGATATCAATGTGAATGTCATAGAACTGCGATAATTTAGTTAAGGTAATTGAACTACTGAGAATTATGAGGAAAAGATTTTAAAATTTTACAGTTAGCCCTAAAATTTATGCTTTCTAAATCATAGAGTATGTATAATACTCGGGGGTAACTAAAGTAAAAGTTAACAGAAACGTATGAATAGAATATAATGAATTAATCAGTTATCATGAGATCTCCCTGCTACTATCAGCAATATTTGAGGTGCCTCTTTTTTTATTATTATACTCAGTCTTCCTTTCGCGCCTAGGGTTCAAGCGGTCTCGCCTCATAGAGCAAACTCGTGGGCTGTAACCAGGACCTCCGAGCACACCGTTAGAAGCACTGCATCATCAGCAGACATGGTCAGTGACGTTAATGTTGCCAGTAGATGCTGCGAAATGACACTGAATGACAACTCTGTCCTATACTCAGCCATTGCATGTGTTGCATCACTCCGAAATCGACGGGAAAGAGGCCAAAACGATTAGCTTGGAGTCGATGACTGTACCATCGGAAGGTATAAGCTTTACTACAAGGACCATCTGAGAGCGACCCTCAGGCTTTATGGGGTACGTGGTATTGAACGTGCAAACAGATTTCGGCAGACTTAGATGGATTTTTAAAGATTTTGTCATATTTCAACAGTAATTACTATGAGATGGTTTGCTGAGTGTTGTTCCCACTGTCTTTGACACATGTTCAGCATTGTTGGTCGCAGAAATGGCTAATAGGCTGTCAGTGACAGTGGAGTGGAGGTATCAAAATAGGTGCATGCCGCCTTTCGAGCTGCCACGTTAGTTTTTTCATTGCCAGGGTGACTGCATGGGTTGGAACCCAGCAGGAAACGGGTTTGGGTAAAGATTTAGATGAACCATGAATAGATTTTGTGAACTAAAGGGTGGAGATTGTTGGAAGAGCACTACATGAATCTGATGTGATTGTATAGTCTGCAGGAAGAAGCTGCGACAATGGATTGAAGCGATGTGTATGTATATGTATATGTATATGTATATGTATACATACATGGGCATGTGTACGTATATGTAAATGTACGTACATATCCATATGCACTTGCGCATGTACATCCACATGCTCTTATTCAACATGTTCTTACTTGAAATTAATTTAACCACTGGAAGGTTGCAAAGACGTTAAATATGATATTCACGTAGATTCTCTTTACTATGAAACGTTTGCAAGCTCAGTCATTGATCGAATCAACTATAGAATTTCCCATCCACATACACACGTACTTTGGGTGGAAATTGTACTATTGATTATTGTTGGGGTTGACATTTTACAGGTAATTATGACTCGTGATACATAACCTAACCTGACCTAACCTAACCCAATATAACTTAACCTAACATAACCTAATATTCTACAGTTTATTATGGCTTATGATATATAACCTAACCTAACATAACGAAACCAAACCTAGCCTATGTTAGTTAGGGTGGAGACTCTACAGTTGATCAGTGTAGAGGGAAATTCTACAACCGAGTGTAATTGGGGTGGGGATTCTACATTTGAACAGTGTGTGGGGAGGGGGGTCCACAATTGACCCCATTGATCAGTGAAGAAGATATAACAGAATTCCTGTCCGCAAACGACCTGATACTAATATTTAATCCACAGAATACCAACAACACAAATGAGATCTTCTGACAGTTGCCTACAGAGTCGTTGGACTAAAAGACAACACCAGCAAGACAGAGGTCATTGTGCAAACTAACCAAAAGGGTCCCCAGTTATCCATCTTCGCTGAGGATAAAGCTGATGGTTGTCCAGTTCAACTGAATGGACAGCGTATCATCTTCGACATGTACTATCAACTTAAGAAATAAATACATGCATCAATAATAACGCTGCTGTTTTCTGTGTGTGTGTGTGTGTGTGTGTGTGTGTGTGTGTGTGTGTGTGTGCCTGCTTGCGCATGCGTGTGTAATATGACCCCATACACACACACACACACATACACACACACACACATGTCGGATTTGCGGCGAAGATTGGAACTCCGGAAAAGAAATACAATTTTCGTGGATCTCAACGACAAGGGAGTACCTTTGTTGTATTAGTAGGGAAGGGGAAAGCTCGTGGTGTAGTGGGAAAGTAAAGAAAAAAGAGAAAGGGAGGGATTACTGAGGGAAATGGAAGAAATGAGGAAGGAGACGAACGTGCTCCCCCGGACGTCAGAAGAAATGTCAACAAGAGGGTTGCAGACGATGCAGGTGAAATCGAAAATATCAGTAAAAGCATTAAATTTAGAAATATAGATAAGAACAAATCAATAGAATGTGCAGATAATAATTTCCATGGATTTAATGAGAGGGGGGGGGGTGCCAACCTCACCCGATTAGCAAGTCTAGAGGAAAAACTAGAGAAAATGACCAAACATTGGGAGGTTAGGTTCAGCCAACTTACGCGGATTACGCAGAGTTGATCAATTGGAAGAACTAAAGAAGAAGAACCAAAACCTAAAGAAATAGAAAAATTAAAAAGACAGTTAAAAGAAGTAAAAGATGAGAATGAGGAATTAAAGAATAATAAAGAGAATAAAGAGTCCATAGCAAAAGAAGCACAGGGTTGGAGAAAAGTCCAAGAGAACAACAAAATTGTATTTAGAGGTATAGTGACACAGCAGATGAAAGAAGAAACTAAGGACACAGCCATTAAAGTGATGAGAGAGGAGAATATAGTAAAAGACTTAGCGGACAAAAGGAAATGTATAACTATATTAGGGATGGAAGAGAAGTATAATCCAAATAGGACTACAAGAGTAAAAGAGAAAGAAAAGATAGACAAGATATTAGAAGTAGTTCAAGAAGCTGGACATGAAACAGGGAAAGAAATTGAAGAATTATATAGAATGGGGAAATACAATACAGATAAGACCAGACCAATTGAGATCAAATTCAGATCACAAACGACAGCAGAGAATATCTTAGCAAAAACGGGAAAACTAGCAGTGATCAATATAAACAGGTATGGATAAAAAGAGAAATGAATAAAGAGGAAAGAGAGGATGAGAAAACAAAGACTAGAAACTAAGGAAAATTTGAAAAAAGAACAGTCAGAAAAAGATAAATTTTATTGGAGAGTAGTGAATATGAAAGTGAGGAAATGGTTCATAGCAGAGGAAAACGGAAAGGAAACAGAAAACACGATGGAAGTAGCAGAAAATTAAAAGTGTCTTACACAAACATAGATGGCTTAATAACAGACTTGAATGAACTGAATGATTACCTGAAGGAAAAAGAACCAGATATAATGGGAATTGTAGAGACAAAATTGAAAGGCCCACTACCACCCAACAGTGTAGGACATGGTGCATATAATTATTGGATTAGAAACAGAGAGGGATGGAGTTATGTTCCTGACTAAGAAGGATATAAGTGTGAGGAATGTCACATATGGAAAGAATAGAGTAGAGATGATTATGATGGAAGTGGAGGACAGGGATGGGAAGAGCAGGAAGTTTGTAGTAAATTATGTGCCTCCCAAAACGGCCTCGTGGGAAGAGAGAGAACACAAACATATGTTAGAAGACACAAGGATAACACTAAATAAGATAATGGAAGATGGAAGAAGAATAGTCATAATGGGTGACTTTAATTGTAAAGAAGTCTGCTGGGAAAAGATGACAGTGAAGGGTGGAGACGACCTATGGGGAAATGTACTACTTGATATGATTATAGAACATACAATGACACAATGGATACAAGAGAATACTAGGAAGAGAAATGAGGAAGAACCATCGAGATTGGACCTAATAATCACATCAGAACTCGAAATAGTGGACAAGATTGAATATAAGACACCAATAAGTAAAAATGACCATATATTGGTTGAACTGGAACTAAATGAGGAAAAATACATGGAAAAACGAACAATATAGAAAGGGAAGATTGATGTATAGAAAAAAAATTGATAGAATAAGAGAATTCTTTCAAAAAGCAGACTGGGAAAGTACACAAGGAGGAAACAACAGTAGAAGAGAAATTGACTATTTTGACAAAAAATTATAAAGGAGTGGAAAAGTATGCTCCAAGACAAAAACAAGAAAAAGGATATGTAAAGTGTTGGTACAACAAGAGATGTAGGAGATAAAAGACAAAAGGGATAAAGCTTGGATAAAATGGGAAAAAAATAGGACCTGAAAAATGGAAAATATATACTAATTATAGAAATGAATATGTACAAGTGTGCAAAGAAGAAAAGAGAAAATACGAAGAAATGTCATAGAAAAATATAAAGATCAACCAAAACTATTTTACAGATTTGTAAACAACAAACTGAAAAACAAACAAGAATTAGAGAGACTACAAGGAGGATTTGAATACACAGAGGAAATAGAAATGGCAGAAACTATGAACAAGCATTTTAAATCGGTGTTTAGGAGGGAGAACATACAACCTAGAGATATCGAGTGGGAGGAGAAAGTCCCCTCTATGAAAGAGATAGAAGTAACAAGGAATGAAATAATGAATCACTTGAGTAACCTCGATGTCAGAAAATCGCATGGACAGGATGAAATGGCAAACTGGATTTTGAGAGAATGCAGGAATGAACTAACAGACAAAATGCATAGTCTAATAAGCAGTTCATTGAAAGTAGGAAAAGTTCCAGAAGACTGGAAAAGACCAAATATAGTACCAATATATAAAGGGGGAAACAAGGTCTCTCTTACAGGTACGATAGCTAAAATTTGTAAACGAATGGTCAAAATTAGCTTGGTAACGCATTTGGGAAAAAAAAAAACGTACTAAATCCAAGGCAATTTGGATTTAGACAAGGACGATCATGCGTCACAAACTTAATGTGTTTCTATTCAAGGCTAATAGATGTAATATAAGAAAGAGATTGATGGGGTGATTGTGCATTTCTAGACCTGAAAAAAGCTTTTGATAAGGTGCCACATAAGAAATTGCTAAAGAAATTAGAAACTGCAGGAGGAATACAGGGCAAACTGCTGAAGTGGATGGAAGACTTCTTGCATGAAAGAAAAATGAGTGGTGATAAGAGAAAAACACTAATTGGGATGAAGTGATTAGTGGAGTTCCACAAGGAACAGTTCTGGCCCCAATAATGTTCGCTATATATAGTAATGATATGGATAAAGGAATTGAAAGTTACATAAGCCTCTTTGCGGACGATGCAAAATTTTTGAAAAAAAAAGTGAACACTGTAGAAGATTGAGTCACTGCAGTGTGATCTCATTAACGTATGGGAATGGAGTAGGAAGTGGGAGATGGAGTTCAATATTAAGAAGTGTAGTATAATGGAATTTGGAAGAAGCAAAAAAAAAAAAATAGTGGGATCATATAAATTGGGAGAGGAAAATAAAAAAGTAGAAAATGAGAAGGACCTGGGAGTCATTATTATGAATAATATGTCCCCTGAGGAACACAAACAAGATTTTTGGAGAAACTTATAATTTAATAAGAACTATTAAATTGGCATTTATATACCTGGACGAAGAAATGGTGAAGAAAATACTAGTCACTTTGATAAGACCAAGATTGGAGTATGCAGCGACGGCGTGGTCACCAAGTACAAAAAAATGTATAACAAAACTTGAAAAAATATAAAGAGCAATTACGAAATTGGCACCAACACTCTCAGAACTATCATATGAAGAGAGACTAGCAAAACTTAAGCTACAGACATTAGAGCAAAGAAGGAAGAGAGGAGACTTGATAACTATTTATAGAATCATGAAAGGCATAGAAACTATTGATAGAGAGGATCTAATAAAATGGGATGGCAGAGATACAAGAGGACACGGAAAGAAAATCAAGAGAAAATCAAGAGAAACAGCTTTCCCCACAGGAACAAGTTAGATGAGAATGTGGTGTGTGCAAAAGCGATACACGAATTTAAAAACAGTCTAGATAAAACGAGATATGAAGACGGGACAACACGAGCATAGCTCACCCTTCCCGTAAAATACAACTAGGTAGATACTAGGTAAACACACACACACACACACACACACACACACACACACACACACACACACACACACACACACACACACACACACACACACACACAGGGCTAAAATAATTTCAGGATCGCTGTGCTGCGGGTTGTTACTCCGACTCTCGTGGGCGGGGAGTTGGGTGTGTGTGTGTGCGTGTAAGGTCACAGCATTACCCATAGATCAGACATATACGAGCTCTGAGCTCTCTTCCGGGAGGGAAATAGCTGTCGATCAAGAGTCCAACACGTGATTCAAAGACCATGGTGAATCACATACACACATACACACACACACACACACACACACACTCATTGCTGACGTAGTTGACGAGCCCGGTGCCACTACACTAGCAAGAGTGTGTGTGTATGTGTATGTGTGTGTGTGTGTGTGTGTGTGTGTATTCACCTTGGTCTTTGGATCACGTGTTGGACTCGTGATCGACAGCTATTTCCCTCCCGGAAGAGAGCTCAGAGCTCGTATGACCGATCTATGGGTAATGCACACACACACACACACACACACACACACACACACACACACACACACACACACACACACACACACACACACACACACACACACACACACACACCCAACTCCCCGCCCACGAGAGTCGGAGTAACGACCCGAAGCGCAGAGATACCGAAATAATTTCGGCCCTGGGCAGGATTCGAACCAGGTACAGCTGCACCTCCGTACTAGCAATCCAGTACTCTATCAACCGCGCCACCGCGCGCGCGCTCGCGCCTGTGTGTGTGTGTGTGTGTGTGCGCATGCGTGTGTAATATGACCCCATTCGACTGCGACGCCGATCATATCACTACTCGGCTGACATGTTGCTTACGTGGTACTGATGGGAATATTGTTGTCTTAAAGTAAACAAAATTGATATAACAAATCCTATATTTAACAATTCCAAGTAGACTAATACGAGCAATTCAAAGAAAAGTAACAGCTCTTTACTCACACATTGTTATCTACAGAAAATATGATAATAAATGAATGCAAGATAGGATTTCATAATATGAAATCACACACTGAAGATATAGTTTATAATTTTGGCCAACACAGGATAGCTTTAGAATCCAGTCTCACTTTGATGAATGGCTCAGTTCCCCAAGAATCTAAACAACACACTAAGATGAACAATTAAACTCGAAAGAGATTATTCGCTTGTCGATTTTCTAATCACTTTGTATTTTCGTCACTATATATAAACTTATCTTACACCACCCTATTCTTTGTCATTACAAATATCACATAATGTATCACCAACACAGAGGAAAGATATACCTTATATGAAGATGTAGTACTATTTCAACAAACACTGACATTTGACTGTCCGGGCTCGCGGTTTCTGAGTAAAGCGTTATGACGTCATATCTTGAACCTTGCCCGCCAAAGTTCAAACCATTACATCAGGACGTTCCAGAAAAAAATAGCTCTCCCTCATGAGTGCATTCGTCCACTTCAGATAATGCTTTATACAATTGTGCTTTGTGCAGTTTTACTCTTATCATTTATTGAAGATATGTAATATCAATTGTCACAATTGGGCGATCGATAATCCGTGCGGACGACGTTACGTCATATGCGTGTATTGCCATAATAGCTGATGATTTCCCTGCTCATACACCATGGGATCAGGGTCGGGTGGCTGTATCAGTGCGTGTTGTAAATTGTCTAGGCATAAATGTTCCAGAATAAAAATAGATAACCACATGAATCAATGAATAAATTAATAAATATATAAGTAAATAAACATATCAATAAATTATATTTACGGGAGCAGAAGTGTCAAAGTAGTCGACTCGTATTCTTAGCCTCGCAGATTCAAATCCCCAGACTGAAGAATTGGTGTCATTTTTTTCTTATATTGCTGCTGTCGCCAGGCTATTTCATTCATCCCCACAGCATCCCACTCCCTCCTTCACCTCGATCAAGCCTGTGAAGCACCTAAGAGCTTACCTTAGGCACAGTGTGAAGTGATCTGTCCAGCAGTTTAGCGAGCACGGTTGAATCTTATTCTTTGCTGTTTATTTATATAAAACCAGTGATGTGGGTTTTGTGAACCAGGTGTTATATGTCTGAAGGTTGCATCCACAATATGTGCTAAAAATAATAAACGATGTCCCTATTGGTGATGAAACTGAACATACGAAAAAAATAATTTAAGAAGCGGGTCATACGCCATACACCCCCGCTTCCTACCAACCATCAAGCAATCTCCATCACTGAATGTACAAAATACTTTAACACTACAACACTCGCAGTCATTACGCGATTGACACGAAATAATCTTTTTGAAGGAGACCGTGGTCTTTCTAGAAGCATCTGGAGCACTAGTTTTCACACACACAGAAAGAAAACAGCAGATCTTTAGAATTAACATCTACACTTGACACAAACCAATTCAAAACGAAGTCGGCGCCCGTCCGATTTCGTTTCTGTTGTGAAGGAAAAGCCCTGTGATTGGCTGGAGTCGGTCACGGGATTCAAAACAGTTAGGTCATTGGCTGAAACGATAATGTATTACATGACGCCTCGGCAGCCTGTGCCCCTGCGAACATAGAGTAAACAAGAGACAGTTGTAGCTGCACAGCAAGAGTCGAGCTTATTTTCTCTCATTACAAGACAAAAACTGACTGAACAATTCCGCTTATTTCCTTGTTTTCCAAGAGGGCTGCATGTTCCCTAGAATAGTTTCTTTAGCTAGGATACTTAAAATCTTTGATAGAGGGCGAAAAATACTTTGTGTGTGTGTGTGTGTGTGTATTTACCTAGTTGTATTTTACGGGAAGGGGAGCTATGCTCGTGGGGTCCCGTCTTCATATCTCATTTTATCTAAACTATTTTTAAATTCATGTATTGTTTTTGCACACACCACTTTCTCATCTAACTTGTTCCAACTGTCTATTACTCTGTGAGGAAAGCTGTTCTTTTTCACATCTCTTCTATAGCTGTCTTTTTTTATTTTCTTTCCATGTCCTCTTGTATTTCTGTCATCCCATTTTATCAGATTCTCTCTGTCAGTAATTTCTATGCCTTTCATGATTCTGTAAATAGCTATCAAATCTCCTCTCTCTCTTCTTTGCTCTAGTGTCTGTAGTTCAAGTTTTGCTAGTCTCTCTTCATATGATAGTTTTGAGAGTGTTGGTGCCAATTTTGTAATTGCTCTTTGTATTCTTTCAAGTTTTTTTATGCATTTTTTTGCACTTGGTGACCATATCGTTGCTGCATATTCCAATCTTGGTCTTATCAGGGTGATTAGAATTTTCTTCACCATTTCTTCATCCAGGGGCCGTATACACAAAACTTTTTTGTTAGCCTTAACAATCTCTGCTAGCTAACAGAAAACCACTAAAAGTTATACACCAATGATTAACTAACAACTGTTAGCTAGCAAACAGTTGTTTGTCAAGTACCGCTAAACAGCGCTGAAGTTAGCAGCTTATGAACATGTAAATGGACGTATTATCAAAAATTGCACACATAAAACAGTGTTATTAATGCAGTTGTTCAGAATTTATTAATAAAGTATCATGATAGCACATAGATATCGTATGTATGGGTTTTTAGAAGTACTTATTAACCAACGACAGATATTTTTGGACGAAGGCGCATTGTACAGGCGGCCGTGCCACAGACAAATCTTCCGACAGAAGACTCAACAATAATTTCAGAGGACATAGACATGGCAGAAGAAACACAGAAAAAGAAAAGGAAGCCAAACTGGTCACAAGAGGAAACACTCCTCTTGATCAACGTGATTATGGAGAAAAAATAATAATAAATGGGCGATTCAAGCCAAGTTTAAACCACAAGGATAAGAGGGAGGCATGACAAAGCACGTTGATGCTATGGTATTGTTTTCTGTTTACATATAAATGTTCATCGACACTTGGAGCCCCAATTCTAATGTTTGTGCCATCTATGGTACCCACAACACCGGGAAACCTACAGTTTTCCATGAACTCTGCTTGTTTTACTTGCACTTCTTGGCGAGTCAATAGGAATTTTACAAACTGAGTTACAGTATCTGGTTCTGATAGTGCATCAATTGTTTGAGTAATGACACGGCTGATTGATGCTTGCGAGGTCCCAAATTCGTCACTGCTGCATTTTACCTGTGGCTAAATATCATAGGGTAATTGCCACCTTCGTCTCAGGACTCAGTGGTCGATTCCGTTCTGTTCGGGATTGAAGTTTGTTCCTCACTAAATCAGCCATTTTTATTATACCAGCACGGTTCATTCTGAAGCGTTTGATGAGTTCGTCGTCATTGTACTCGTTAAATATGTCCCGTCGCTGTCGATAAACTCGCAGTCATCTTTTTAGTTGTTGTTGCTCCGCCATCTTCTCTACTAACAGGAACTTGTTAAGAGCTTAATAGTCCTCCTCAGCACTTTTATCTTAACAGTACTTTTAAGGCCCTAACAAGTTTTCTGTATCACTGTTAGTGCTTAACAGCTAAATGTTAGCCTTAACAGGAATTTGTTACCCTTAACAGCTATTTGTTAGTGCTAACAAGTTTTGTGTATACGGACCTGGTATGTAAATGCAACTTTGATTGTTCTTATTAAATTATAGGTTTCTCCAAAAATCTTATTTATATGTTTCTCAGGTGACATATTATTCATAACAATGACTCCCAGGTCCTTTTCATTTTCTACTTTTTTTATTCCTTCTTCTCCCAATTTATATGATCCTGTTATTCTGTTTTTACTTTTTCCAAATTCCATTATACTACACTTTTTTGTATTGAACTCCATCTCCCACTTCCTACTCCATTCCTGTACTTTATTTAGATCTCTTTGTAGTGATTCACAATCTTCTTCCGTGTTCACTTTTTTCAATAGTTTTGCATCATCTGCAAAAAAGCTCATATAGCTTTCAATTCCTTCATCCATATCATTAATATATGTAGCAAACATTATTGGGGTCAGAACTGTTTCTTGTGGAACACCGCTTATTACTTCATCCCATTTTGAGTGTTGATCTCTTATCACTACTCTCATTTTTCTTTCTTGCAAAAAGTCTTCCATCCAATTTAGCAGTTTGCCCTGTATTCCTCCTTCAGTTTCTAATTTCTTAAGCAACTTCTTATGTGGTACTTTGTCAAAAGCTTTTTTTTAGGTCTAGAAATGCACAATCAGCCCATCCATCTCTTTCTTGTATTATATCTATTAGCCTTGAATAGAAACATATTAAATTGGTGACGCATGATCGTCCTTGTCTGAATCCAAATTGCCTTGGATTGAGCACATTGTTTTTTTCTAAATATTTTACCCATCTATTTTTGACAATTCTTTCACAAATTTTTGCTATTGTACTTGTTAGAGAGACTGGTCTATAGTTGGCAGGGTCTTCTTTATTTCCTCCTTTATATATAGGTACTATATTTGCTTTTTTCCAATCTTCTGGAACGTGTGTGTGTGTGTGTGTGTGTGTGTGTGTGTGTGTGTGTGTGTGTGTGTGTGTGTGTGTGTGTGTGTGTGTGTGTGTGTGTGTGTGTGTGTGTGTGTGTGTGTGTGTGTGTGTGTGTGTGTGTGTGTGTGTGTGTGTGTGTGTGTGTGTCCTTAGGAAGTCAGACTTAGGCACCTTAATTTACACTCTTTGGAAAGACGCAGAGTGCAGGGTGATTTGATAGTTGTTTAAGTCGATCAAAGGCTTTAACAAGGGTGATGCAAACAAAGTCATCATATTAGACAACAAGGCAGGACTCACAGTAACGGATTTAAATTGGACAAATTTAGATCTAAGAAGGAAATAGGCAAGAATTGGTTTAATATAAAGTCGATGGTACGGTCCACATTGATATTCGTAAATAGATTCCCCATGTCCAGCGAAACAAAGATGGTATCATCGTTGGATGGGGAATCGCGTAGGATCTCTAAGAAATCGAGCGCTGAGGCAACAATGTAGGTGCTTGGAAAATATGGGAGGAAATCATTGTATCTCTTAGCTATGGGATATGTTGCCGTAGGTATTTGGGAAATGATGGGTCTTGGAGGATTGTCGAGTTTATGTGTCTTAATGTATCCAAAGGCATGCCGATGAGAACATAAATTTAGGCTTAATAAAAAGGATAGGAATGATTAGATAATGGATTTACGTCACGCCCGATTTTTTCGTATATTGCTGAAACGTAAATTTACGTCACACTACATTTTCGGACAGTTTACGTAGCCCATATTTTATACAGAAATTCTATTATATTGCATCAAATGTCTACTCAATTTCCCGCCCACCAAGATGACATTTCCAACTCCCGTGCATCAAGTGAAGTGACAGGAACTCATCAGTTGACACAGCAGTCCGTGCAAGACAGGAAGTTCATACGCAAAATATTGGAAGCCCTTCGCCAATTGTACTTTTAATTTGTTATAGCCAAATATGTAAATAATTGTGTATTTTTATTGTACCCATTGTATAATTATATTTGAGGTATTGACTTCTGTTTTTCTCCTCTGTTCTTGTGTACATCTTGTTCACAAGACTACTATGTACTCATTTATGTTACACATGTTTTGACCAGGCATCTCACCACATTTAAGACCATAATTCTGACTTCTTTTTTTCTTGGGTGAGGAAACTAATCAGATTTACATATATGAGCACAAGAAAGTTCTTGATTTGAAAAACTCAAAATCTTATTTTGCTACCTCCGACTTTGCGGATTGGTACCACATTAGCCATTTTCCAATCCTGTGGGCCTCTTTCCGTTTTTAATGAACACACGATAAGACTGAATCTTGCCCGCTAGTTGTTCCTTACATTCTTTAAATGTCCAGTTTGATATCCCGCCAAATCCTGGAGATTTTTTTCACACCCAATGATCCCCAAAAACTGAACACTTCCCTCAATTATTGTCAACTCGCCTTCCTCAAGAAAAAAAATCTTTAATGAAGACAGATTGAAGACTTTCATTCATTATCTCTGCCAGAGCTGTAGCTTCCTCATGAAACTCGTCACCCACTATCAGTTTTGTGATTTCTTCCCTGTGTCTCATTTTCCCATTGATAATTCCGGAAAACAGTTTTGATTCACCCCTGTATTCATCTACAACACCCCTGCGAAGCCATTCCTAACTCATTTGTGAGCTTTGTTTACTGGATCTTCTTTTCCTCCGTTTTCCACAAACTACATCCTTTTATCTATTTTCGAAAAAAGTATGACACATTTTCAAGCCACTGCAAGCAGGAGAAAAAAGTAGAGCTAAGATATGATAGTCATAACGAATTCATGAGAATTTGATAAGCAAGGCCTGATGGAAAAGAGATGTCGGTAAGTTTTGATGTCGTGTAGGGCGACACTATGGAAACAGTGAGCCACAAATTCGAGTATGCACCTGCTCACACGTATGGTGACTTAATATTTTTCGGGACCTGGACTTTCGGGTATCACTGGATGACACCGTTTTATTCTGTCCATGCATGTGGTGGGGAAAATAGGGTCTTAGAAAACGTTACATACCTTGGTAGGGCCAGATTTTTTTTTTTTTTTTTTTTTTGGGGGGGGGGGGGTTACAGGCACCATGAATCCTTCCCTTTAGGTCGAAGGGCGAAAAAAATACCCCCCAACACATGTTGTCAGGTCGGAGGAAATATATATATATTCTTTTTCCAGTTTTGTTTCATTTATACCTTCTCAGAAGGAGAGAAGACCAGCGGGAAGGCTAAGTTTTACGAAGGTCTTGGTTATATGTTGCAATTCGTCATTAAGGAATTCAAGGCTGCATATCCTGAGTGCTCGAAGGTAAAATCCCATGACTACACCAGTCTTGGTCTTTTTTTCGTGAGCACTAAAATAATGAATGTAATCATCCACGTATCTGTACCACTTGCTGTCGTTTGGGATGATGTTCATGTATTCTTCTTTTTCTAGTGTCTCAAAGAAGAGGGATACGGCTACTGCACTTGAAGGGGACCCCATGGGCAAGCCTTCATGTTGGTGAAAAGTTTTGCCGTCGAAAGAACCCGAAGCACATTTGAAGCACATTTCAATTAGTTTTAAGTAGTCCTTCTTGTTGATAGGAAGGTCGTCTCCGTTGATGTAAGGCAATATCTTTTTTATAACAGAGATAGCATTTTGAATTAAGACATTCGTAAAGAGACTTTGTACATCGAAGCTTGCAAGTATTTTGTCTTTGAAATCTATTGATTGTAATTTGTTGATTAAGTCAGACGAGTTCTTAAGATGTGCCCCACTGGTTTTTCCGAGGAATGAAGACAAGAGCTTTGCAAGACGTTTGGCCAGTCTATATGGAGCGCTGCCAATACCAGAGGTGATGGGTTTGAGGGGAGTCTCTGGTTTGTGAGTCTTGGGAAGACCCTTCATTGTTGGTATTCTCGGGTTCTCCTCAAGTAGGTGTAGTAATCGTTTTCCTCTCTCTGTTTTCTTTAGTATCTTCCTCACTTCTTTGTTGACTTTAATGGCCTCATCCTTTGCTTGTTGTTCAGAAATTGGACTGTAGGTGTATGTGTCCGAGAGAAGAGCTTCCAATTTACTGTTGTAGTCTGACTTGTCCATGATAACGATACCGCCACCTTTATCTGCTTTAGTGACGACAATATTCTGGTTATTACGTAGTTCTTCAAGTGCTATCCGGAACCTTCTCGGGATGGCAAGAAGGTTGGACTTGGAGGCCAAAGTGCAGCACAAAAGGACTCTTTGCTTGAAACCGATGTCTATATCATCCTCTATCCAGTTGTAGTTCTTCATGATGTAGTCGGAGAGTTTCTTGTCATTGCTGTTGGTGCTGTAAAATTCAAGGTGTATAGAAAACCCACCCACAAAGATGATTACATTAATTATTTTAGTGCTCACGAAAAAAAGACCAAGACTGGTGTAGTCATGGGATTTTACCTTCGAGCACTCAGGATATGCAGCCCTGAATTCCTTAATGACGAATTGCAACATATAACCAAGACCTTCGTAAAACTTAGCTTTCCCGCTGGTCTTCTCTCCGCAACCTTGAAGAAAGCCAGAGCCATAAGGCAGAGAAATTATGACAAAAACCAAAGCAAGAACAATACAATGTACATAATAGTCCCCACCTCAGACTTGACCTGCGCACTCAGTAAAGAACTGAGACATACGGACATCCACATCTCTTGTGACGCAGGTAAGAAAATTAGTGATCTTATCAAACCAAAGATAGAAAATAACAATACCGAAAGTTTAGTTTATAAAATCCCATGTGTGGGATATGACAGTACATATATAGGAGAAACATACAGGGAATTAATCACAATATTAAAAGAACACAAAACCGATGTCCAATACCACCGTAACACCAATGTACTCGTGAACCACATAGACAAAGAAGGACATCTACCTAAATGGGATCAAGCGAATATTCTACATGATAACCTCAGCAAAAGATAAAGAAAAATCGTAGAAGCTCCGTACATAGCCACCAACAAATGTACGAACAATAGAGTATGTGACATCAAATTATCGGAGACAACAGCACGGCACGCAGCAAAAGAGTGGAAGAAAACGGGACGAATGATCACCAGAAGCATCCCACGGAGTGTCAGTACGACCAACGCGCAAGAGTTAGAGCCTCCTTGAACTCAGACCTATCCTAGTTCATTACCCACACATTTTCTGTATTTATTGCCAGTATTTTCTGTAGTGTAACATTCTTTCTGAAGAAGCACCATAGTGCGAAACTAGTTAAAGAATAAACTCTCGTTTTATTTGTGTGTTTTCCCTTCTGCCTCTCTCACAGTATGTATGTATGTATATATGCATTTTCTAACGCCGGCGGGCCTGTAACCCCATGAATAAAAAATGTTTGGCCTAGTCTAATGCATATCAGTGGTGGGACATGTCACGAAGTACTGTACTTCATTGCTTATGATATCACGAACTTGCTCAACCAGAATATATGGCGATGTCGTTACTTATGTAGGAGGACTAAGATTCGAATCTGCAAATCACTTGTGCTCCCTGCCTTGGTGCACGGCTGTGAGATATGGGCAGTGAATGCTGACTTGAAGAGGCGTCACGATGTCTTTGGTACCAAGTGCCTTCGGAGAACCATGGAGTATCGTTGGAATGACTTCGTATTAGACAAGAGACTGTACTGTGAGATTCACTCGAGACAAATTACCTTCAGCATAATTCGCGAACGTCAACTCAGGATATATGGGCATGTGGCACGTTTCCTTGATGACCCTGCTTACAGGATCATCTCTACGAGAGACAACCTTCGATGGAGGAGACGAAGAAGGGGAGACGTCCACGGAACTCATGGCTGGGGCAAGTAGATCGAACCTGTCGAGAGTTGTTTGGAGCGGGAAGGGAGGGAGGGAGGGAGGGTGCCTGCATGGGAGCTTGCTCCTCGGAGAGACCGTGAAGGGGACTGTCTGGCGCCGGCGGGTGAGTGAAGCAACGCGCTCCCTGGTGTATGACACCCCCATTTGATGATGATGATGTATGTATGTATGTATGTATTATGTATGTATGTATGTCTGTATGTATGTATGTAATAATAATAATAATAATAATAATAATAATGATAGGTTTATTGAGATAGCAGTGATACACTGACAATAATACAATTGGGCACTTTTATGAGTAATATAGTAATTATTAGAGTGATATGCTTAGTCTAAAATTTATAATGAGTTTATTGTGCGGACAATGGATGGAATGGCACTGTTCTTGTATCGGTCAGTTCTCGGCGCTCTGATGGGCTTGATTTTGTTTGAATGCCGAGTTGCATGGCGGGTGGGTGTGGTGTTAGGTGGGAGGAAGTGACGGTGACGTGGGTGTAGCATTAGGTCCTGTCCAAACTTATTCAGTGCCTCACTGTGTTTGTCGGACAATCTTGGCAAGCTGAGGGTGGTGAGGGCGTGTTCGTATCCCTCATACTGATTACCCAAGATAATTCTGCACGCTCTTTTTTGCACTTTCTCTAATTTGCTCCTCTGTGTGATGTTAAGTGATGATGACCAGGCTGGGGAGGCGTACATGAGGGTGGGGAGTACGAAGGTGGTGTAGACTCCCTTTAGATCTGGTGATGGGGTACCAAGAGACTTCGATCTGCGCAGCATGAAGAGTTTGTAAGAGGCTGTCCTGATGATGTTGTTGATGTGCTGGTTCCAGTTAAGGTGGTCGTCTATTGTGATGCCTAGTAGCTTGGCGGACTGGACCACCTGAAGGGAATGGGTTCCTAATGACAGTTGAGGTGGTGCCACCGCCTGTTTGGATGTACAAACATGCATGACCACGGTCTTGTTGTGGTTAACTGTCACATTCCTGCTCTCAGTCCACGTTTTGAGGTTGTCTAGGATGTTTTGTAGTGAAGAAAAGTCAGGCTGCCTGGTGTTGATGGGAATGCCAACTGTACAGTCATCGACGTATTTCCATCTATGTTGGGTGTCCATTAATGCGTCATTTATGAGGATGAGGAAGCACAGTGGTCCCATCTTGGTCCCTTGAGGGACCCCACAGGTTAGAGGGTGGAGGGAGGATGTCGTTCCCTGGTACCTCACTACCTGTTGACGTCCGGTCAGGAAGTCGGCTAGCCATGCTACCAAGTGTGGTTGGATCCCCAGTTGTATGG
This sequence comes from Oratosquilla oratoria, assembly GCF_046742065.1. Classification (NCBI taxonomy): domain Eukaryota; kingdom Metazoa; phylum Arthropoda; class Malacostraca; order Stomatopoda; family Squillidae; genus Oratosquilla; species Oratosquilla oratoria. Next base: position 59,283,382 of record NC_134797.1, read on the forward strand.
CTTTGGAGATGATAATGTTATGGTCAACAAGGTCAAACGCTTTCTTGAAGTCAATAAAGGTCAAGGCTAGAGAAGTATTGCGCTTGTCTAAGTGGCTGTGCAAGAAGTCCAGAAGATTAACAAGATAGTGAGTTGTGGAGGAGGATTTCATGTTGCCATACTGTTTTATATCGATTTGATCTTTAATTTTGTTGTATACTGAGTTAAAAACAAAACCCTCACATATAAGGCTTGGGATTGGGGTGATAGCAATAGGTCTAAGGTCGCTTAGTGACTGTGGGTTCGGACATTTGGGGATGGGAGTGATATATGAAATTTTCCAATCACTGGGACAGGAGTTTTGACTCAGTGAAGCATTAATTATGGAGGAAAGTGGGAGGGCAAGTTCTAGGGCAAATTCTTTGTAGATTTTGATAGGTAGATCAGAAGGTGTTGTAGATCTGTTATACTTTAATTTACTTAGTTTAGTGGCAACGTCAGCTTTCTGGACAGGGGCAGGGGGTGAGGGAGAGGGGAGGTAGGCAGGTAGGCCGGAGAAGTTAAGGGGGGGTAAGGTCTGGCAGATAGAGGCGAAGTGAGTGTTAATCTCTTGAGCAGCTAAGTCAGGTGGTAAGTGTGAAGCGCAGGGCAGGTGAGAGGCTTGATTATTTTGTAGCCCGCAGAGAGCTTTGATCTTACTAAACCACTGACTGTTATTTTGTGTTTTGAGGTGTTCTATTTTATTAGGGTAGTACGAAGACTTTGCAATACTTATCTCCTTGATGACTTTATTTCTGAGGGATCTGAAGAGGGGTCGATCAGTGTAATATGCCCTGTTGCGTTGTTTAATTAGACACTTAATACGGGGGGTCATCCAGGGGGCGTCTGATCGGTTCACGGAGAAGTCCTTGACCGGGAAAAAAAAGTGGAAAGCTTCAGTAGTGGTTGTTGAGTAGTTTTTCCACTTGGTTTCCACGTCCTCGGCTTCCAGAACCTCCGTCCAGGGATACTCCACTATCCACCTCCCAAACTCCCTCATGGCAGAGTCAGGCATGGGGCGGTGGTGTCGAGTGACCTTAGTTCTACGGATGGCATTGCTGGGTGCTGGCGACCACTGGATGGTGATGTGGGTACTCCTGCCGATGGGGGGGAGAGGTCTGGGAGGGGAGTACTGTTGAGCCATGTCGGTCATGATGAGGTCGAGAGTAGTTTGCTTGTGGGTGGGGAAGTTCACCACCTGAGTAAGACTTAATTGATGTAGAATCTCACTTGTGTCTAGCCGATTATGTATGTATGTATGTATGTATGTATGTATGTATGTATGTGTGTGTATTATATATATATATATATATATATATATATATATACATATATATATATATATGTGTGTGTGTGTGTGTGTGTGTGTGTGTGTGTGTGTGTGTGTGTGTGTGTGTGTGTGTGTGTGTGTGTGTGTGTGTGTGTGTGTGTGTGTGTGTGTGTCTGCATGTATTGTATTTATGTATATATGTATGTTTTCACTGTATGTATGTATGCATGTACGTACGTCTGTATGTATGTATGTATGTATGTATGTATGTATGTGTGTGTGTGTGTATGTATGTGTGTATGTATGTGTGCATGTATATATGTAGGTATGTCTGTAACAGTATGCGTGTATGTAGGTATGTCTGTATGTAACAGTATGCATGTATGTATGCATGCGTGTATGTGTGCATGTATATATGTAGGTATGTCTGTAACAGTATGCGTGTATGTAGGTATGTCTGTATGTAACAGTATGCATGTATGTATGCATGCGTGTATGTGTGCATGTATATACTGTATGTAGGTATGTCTGTAACAGTATGTGTGTATGTAGGTATGTCTGTAACAGTATGCATGTGTGTATGTAACTGTATGTATGTATATATGTATGTATGTATGTATGTATGTATGTATGTATGTACGTATGTATTTATATATGTACGTATATGTGTGCGTGCGTTTGTGTATGTGTGTGCGTGCGCGCGCGCGTGTGTGTGATTCACAATGGTCTTGAATCATATGTCGGACTCGTGATCGACAGCTATGGCCCTACCCAATGAGAACTCACAGTTCGTTATCCAACGCAGTGACAGTTCCGCGCCCTGCATAATTAGCACGTGAGTTTCTCTGGTAGTAGACCAGCCGACGTGACGTAGCCGCCGTAGCGAAGAAATGGGGACAAACCGCTGACAATTCCCGTACGAAATACTTCTCTCTTAATAGTCCTCTGGGCAGGACCCGATAACCTCATTCGATCGGTGAATGAAAATCTAGATTCAATTCGAACGCGCAGTTAACAGAAATCATTAGTGACCTGTTTGGTTTGTCGACAGAATAAGCTTTGGAAGCAGCATTGGCCAGTTTAGGGCGTCGATTGCGAGGTGGGTTTTTCCTCGGGTGAATGAAATCGCCTGGCGACAGCTAGAACGATGGATGGATGGCACAAATAGTAGTCAGCGTGTTACCATTCGTACAAAGGTAAAAAGGAGTTAATTATTATGATCAATAGGCAGGAAAAGAAGGTACTGCAGCATGCATCTTACCTACTAAAAGGAGTAACTTTATTAAGTATACCTAACGTCAGATGGAATAGATAAGAAAGTTCAAGACAATGCAGTGTACCGTAACTTACCTACTGAAAGAATCGACTACTGCAGGCAGGTCTGAGATGGTGTGAAGGAAACAGATGTAACGTGTTTGCTTCGCTTAAACAAAAAATAGGTCTCTCAGGGAAGTAAATGCCTTACGTCCTGACAGATAAACGTAATATTACTGGGTATGAATGTAGGTTATCAATTAGTACGGGGCACAGAGAAGTAACAGACCTAAGGGATGATACTGACGTCATCCGGTCCGCAATGACGTCTACTCAACGACACCAATCCAACACTCGATGCACTTGTTTGACCAGCATGGAAGGTCTGCAACACTTCATTGCATCCCCATTCACATCGGTATTCCAGGGAATAATGTTGCAGATGATGCTGCCAAGGCAGTGACGAGGTTCAGCACAAAAACACTGCCCCTGGCACCCACGATCTCACGGATCAAAATTCTCGCATGCAGCATCTGATGCCTAATGTACGATGCATCACACCACTCGCGTTATAAAATATAAAGTCACTGATGTATTACTCGTTCTCTTTCATTGAATAAATACAGAAAACGTGATAAAATCAGTTCACAGAATTCGGGGGTTACTCACCTACAACTACAAAATAAGAACATAAGAACATAAGAAATAAAGGAGACTGCAAAAGACCATAAGGCCTACACTAGGCAGCTCCGTATCCATCACCACCTGTCGTCCCCATCCATAAAGTTGTCTAATCGTTTTTTAAAACAACTGATAGTTTCAGCGCTTACTACGTGGTTACTAAGTTTATTCCATTCATCGACCACCCTATTTGTAAACCAATTCTTGCCTATTTCCTTCTTAAATCTAAATTTGTCCAGTTTATACCCATTACTGCGAGTCCTGCCCTGTTGTTTTATTATGATGACCTTGTTTGCATCACCCTTGTTATAGCCTTTGATCCACTTGAACACTTCTATTAGATCACCCCGCACTCTGCGTCTTTCCAGAGAGTGTAAGTTTAGGTGCCTAAGCCTCTCTTCGTAAGGCAAATTTCCGAGTCCTTGTATCATTTTGGTCATTCTTCTCTGTACTGATTCTAGTGAATTTATGTCCATTTTGTAGGACGGAGACCAAAACTGTACCGCATAGTCAAGGATGGGTCTAACTATCGCTAGATAGAGTTTAATAATTACCTCTGCACTTCTATTTGTTACCGTCCTAGCAATGAAGCCTAATGCTCTGTTTGCTTTATTTCTGGCGCTAATGCACTGCTTCCTGGTTTTAAGGTCCGGACTCACCAGAACTCCCAAGTCCCTCTCGCACTCAGATTTTTCTAAGAACGTGTCATCTAAGTTGTATCTATTTTCGGGGTTGTGTAGCCCTACGTTTAACACGCTACACTTAGAGATATTGAAGTTCATTTGCCATTTCACCGACCATGTTAACAGTTTATTAAGATCATCCTGCAGAATCTGGGCGTCTTCTCCTGACCTAATTAGGCGTCCTATTTTAGTGTCGTCCGCAAACTTACTAACATCACTATTTAACCCATCGTCTAAGTCGTTTATATACATAATGAACAATAAGGGACCCAAAACCGAGCCCTGGGGGACCCCGCTAGTAACATTGCCCCACCTAGATTTTATTCCATTTATGGTGACCCGCTGTTTTCTGTTACTAATCCAAGCTCTAATCCATTCTAACACTTTTCCTCCTATGCCATGGGCTTTGATTTTATTTAGTAGTCTCTGGTGTGGCACTTTGTCGAACGCTTTGCTAAAGTCAAGGTAAATAACATCGTAATTTTCATTGTTGTCTGACGCCTTATATACCTTATAATCAAGACGCCTATGCCGGTATCCTCGTATACCCACTCGTGCCTCATGACGCCTACGTAGGTGTCATCGTACCAAAGAGCTTAAGGGCCAGGAACAGCCACAGCAGCCAGTTTTATATCACGGAATCCGCGTTGTGGTACTACCTCGTCACTAGGTAGCGTCCACAAGATCCGCTGCAAACTCTGTGGGGCCGAGGTGCAACAGCCCCTCCATCAGTACCTGTTAGAGTGTAGAGCCACGGCCATCCTTCGCCTTTTAGGGCTCCGCCCGTCACTCACCTCCTCGGCAGAGGTGGCGGTACACCTCACCATCTCCCCTACCGAGGCAACCCTCAGCATCTTTGAGGCACTCCCTCCCCCTGGCGCCGCCGACGGTTGAGGGGTACCCCACTCCCTTCCCCTAAGATCAGGGTGCCCCCACAAATAACATTGGCATCGCGTGGACAACAAAACGTGTATATGAACTTCGGACCATCTGCAAGGTTGAGGTCCAAGCGGGAACCAACCCCGCAAAAAAATATGTATAAATAAATAGATAAATAAAATAAATGAATAAATAAATAAATTCAATAATCAATCAACGGAATCTGAAAAAAAACAAGAGCAACCAAAAAGGTGTTATAGGAACGAGCTCTGACACGGGGTGACTATGAACATGTGTATATACTGTATGTACGTATGTATGTATATACATATATATATATATATATATATATATATATATATATATATATATATATATATATATATATATATATATATATATATATATAAAGTATATATACACTCGTACCAGTGAAATATATTATATATGATCATTCTGGCTCTCGCGGGGATCGATCAGGAGACTATCGCAATGCCAAACATACTACAGGTGCGTTTACATTGTAGACATTTTAGTTGCATTTGTTCTAGGAGTGTTATAGCTAGAATTAATATCCGATCTCGGTAGACTTATTGTTGCATAGTTAAGGGTAAGTCATGTGTGACTAATCTTCTATCCTTTTACACTAAAGTATATAAGGCGTCAGATAACAAAGATAATTACGATGTTATTTACCTTGACTTTAGCAAAGCGTTCGACAAGGTGCCACACCAGAGACTACTAAATAAAATCAAAGCCCATGGCATAGGAGGAAAAGTGTTAGAATGGATTAGAACTTGGATTAGTAACAGAAAACAGCGGGTCACCATAAATGGAATAAAATCTAGGGGGCAATATTACTAGTGGGGTTCCCCAGGGCTCGGTTTTGGGTCCCTTGTTGTTCATTATGTACATAAACGACTTAGACGATGGGATAAATAGTGATGTTTGTAAGTTTGTGGACGACACTAAAATAAGACGCCTAGTTAGGTCAGGAGACGACGCAGAGATTCTGCAGGATGATCTTAACAAATTGTTCACATGGTCGGTGAGACGGTAAATGAACTTCAATATCTCTAAGTGTAGCGTGTTAAACGTAGGGCTACACAACCCCGAAAATAGATACAGCTTAGATAACACGTTTTTAGAGAAAACTGAGTGCGAGAGAGACTTGGGACTTCTAGTGAGTCCAGACCTTAAAACCAGGAAGCAGTGCATTAGCGCCAGGAATAAAGCTAACAGAGCATTAGGTTTCACTGCTAGGACTGTAACGAATAGAAGTGCAGAGGTAATTATTAAACTCTATCTAGCGATAGTTAGACCCATCCTTGACTATGCGGTACAGTTTTGGTCTCCGTCCTACAGAATGGACATCAATTCACTAAAATCAGTACAGAGAAGAATGACCAAAATGATACATGGACTCAGAAATTTGCTTTACGAAGAGAGGCTTAGGCGCCTTAACTTACACTCTCTGGAAAGACGCAGCGTGCAGGGGGATCTAATAGAGGTGTTCAAGTGAATCAAAGGCTTTAACAAGGGTGATACAAACAAGGTCATTATATTAAAACAATAGGGCAGGACTCGTAGTAATGGATTTAAACTGGACAAATTTAGATTTAAGAAGGAAATAGGCAAGAATTGCTTTACTATTAGGGTGGTCAACGAATGGAATAGACTTAGTAACCATGTAGTGAGCGCTGAAACTATCAGTTGTTTTAAGAAACGATTAGACAACTATATGGATGGAGATGACAGGTGGTGATGGATACGGAGCTGCCTAGTGTAGGCCTTATGGTTTCTTGCAGTCTCCTTCATTCTTATGTTCTTATTTGATGATCTTATGTTGTAGTGGACACGGAGAGGAGCACGTTCCGAGACTACTCTAGATGTATCTGTTGACTCAAGTAGATTTGGTTGCTCTAGGTAGAGAAATGTTGTACAACGTGAGTAAAATGACGCCCAAGGAAGAATTGAAATGGGATAGGGATCATACAGTGCTATTGATAGAACAATTTGAAAAGTCCCCAGAATTGTGGAATGTGTCGTTGATGGAGTACCACATTAAAGAAAAGAAGGCAAGTGCTATGAAAGAAATAGTAAAGATATATTCCTGACTCGGAAATCACACGAAAGTGGCACAATCTGCATTGCCAAATGAAGAGTAAAATGAGAAAAATAAAAAATAGGGAAAGTGGCATGGGAGGTGATGAATAATTTGACTGTAAAAACTACATGCAATTTTTGCGACGCTTTTCACTTCCTGATTGAATGCAATGCACCCCAAGGAAGCACCAGTGCATATATGATAACAAAATCTATATTTTGTACATTTAATTCGTACATAATTATCAAAGGTACACCCAAAATTACTTCTTTATTCAAATATTTTTATATTGCCATTGGAAACTCACCCTTTTGTCATGAAATACAGCTTAAATTGTTCACGAGTGTCTTCAGCTATCCTTGTACAATTTTTAGTTGTACCTAAACGTTGCAAGGAACGGTGTTAGGCAATCCATCCTGTCTCCAACTTCCTGCTTTACAAATTCCAGAATTCTTCGTATCGAACGTACCAGAGGGAGCATAAATTGAATGAGATTTTGATAGGAAAGAAATTGTGTAGAGCAGATAGGCATAATGCAGTCTCTTCACTTTTTCTGGGGCGACCTCCATCGGCTCTCAAGATGCGGAATCGAGCAATTATTAGGCCAAATGCGTTTTCGACTACCAGGCGTGCTCTGGATAATCTGTACTTAAAAATGCAATTTGGGTCAGGTTGATTAGTGAAAGGAAAGGGTCTCAATAAGTATCATTACAATACAAACGCTTCGTCAGCAACAACAATGAACAGTACAAGGTCATCATTATCCGTACAACCTACCCGCCGTTCAATTGGTATATTCAAATGATTGTCCTCTAAAACTCTTGATAGTGAGCAAGTTGTAAATCTTACTCAGTCAGATATTCGCCCGTTGCAACCAACATCATTGTATAAGAATATATATTTGGCATCAACCAATGTCAATAGCACAGTTCTGTAATTGTAAGTGCACAATGTAATCGAAGTATAAGCTTCCGTTGTTTCGTGGGTGCTTCATAACGATGTTTGCCATCACGTGCTTCTATGCAATTAGGAAATTGCCATTTCATTTCAAAATCCTTAGTCACTTTGTACCATTCTTCTGGAAAAACAAGCATTGTGTGTTAAGATATAGTATTCTGATTGTAATTAAGTTAGGTTTGGTTAGGATGTGTGATTTTTTTTTCTCTTTTTTTAGATTTAAATTATATAATCTTAAGGAGCTTCTTTATTTACCCACATTAACTGCCATATGGTTTTACACAATATATTTCTGTTCTGTTTTTCAGGATCTGACAAATTCGGAAAACATAGTAAACGAAGAATTCACACAACCTTCAGAGGAATGCCAAGTTGTTGTCACACCTACTTCTGGTACAGAACACGGCAAAAAAGAAATTTTCTTGTGTAAAGAAGAAAGTTGAAGTAATGAAAGAAGAGACTGCATTGAAAAAGGCAACTGGTGTATTACGTAAACCACAGGATGACTACTCAGTGTTTGGAGACTATGTTGCCTCTGAATGACGCCGATTACGTTCAGATGAAAAAGAGAAAACTGAAACGCACCATTATGAAAGCTATAACTGAAATGAGTAAGATAAAAGACCTGCAATATTCATCATCATCTTCATCAATTCATATTCCCCTAATGTTCATTTAATGATTCTTAAAGTAATGATGACACTAATGTCGACCATGGAATAAATACCCAAATCTATTAACCTAACCTAACCTAACCTAACTTTTTTTTTTTTTTTTTTTTGGTACTCGAACTTATGGCAGTAATATCTTACTTTAAGATAATTTTCGTTCAGAACTTTGCATAGTATCTAGCAAATATTGGGTATTATATTGGAGATAGTGACTGATATACGGAACAAGTACGTAAGTGAGTGGTAACTGTCCCCTGTAAAAAAATACGTCTGATAATTTCATGTTTGGCATTATTTACTACAATATTTTGTTCCTTTCATCTACATGTATGTTTTGTAATAAGTGTACACATATACTCGTATATTCAGGGTTTTATTTATCCATAGCACTTACCAGATACTAAAAATCGTAGTGTAGCGTTAACCTTTCTGAAGGGGTTAATGGTTTCCTGAGATGAGCATCTCGGCCACTTGTTTTCCAGCAAATATTCATAATCTTTGGCACACATACGTAGAAAATTATTATAGAATACTGCGTCGCCATCAAACAATTCCTTTCAGCAGTTTTGTATGTGCTCCATTTTCATTTCATCTGGCTATCCATTTTCTGACCCAAACACTTTTCTTTCTCTACTTTTCCTCCAAACCCTTCATTATGACTAATGCTGCAGCTGAAGCAACTAGTTCCCTGGACCGTAACATATCACCACACACAAGTCTCAAGATTGACTGCCTGAGACTTCCTCGTCAAACGAACACCAATGTACACTGACACTGGAGCAACCTCACTACATTTAATCTACCACTACTCTATCAAAGCCCTAGGGCAGCGTTTCCCAACCTTTTCCGACCATAGCACCCCCTGTTGTCATGTCTAAGCAGTCCAGCACCCCTATCTTGCTATTAGAAGGACAAAAGAAAGTGAAGTGTACTGTTTGATGATTTGTTTTCTTGATTCCTCAGAACTTAAATAAATTGACAATATTGTTTGTAGAAGAAATAAGAACACTTTAGAAAAATAAAATAACATGGAAAAAGTCAAATATGTACAACTGGGTAATCAATGATACATATATCAATGTGATTTTTATGTGCATCACTTCCCAGCACCCCCTATAATTGATTTCAGCACCCCAGGTTGGGATACGCTGCTCTAAGGAGAGTAAATTTTAGTGCAGTGTACACACAATTCAGATTAGTCTTGCTAGACAAGGCCAGGTCTGGCCCGATTTTAATCTACAGTGTACACGCACCATACCGATTACTCCACTGAGGATGCGAGAGAGCTGCAATCTGATACCAACTAATACCCAAGAATAAAAGTGATTGCCAACCGTCGTCATATATCCCTCTTTTCACGCAGCTCCCGATCTCAACCGTGAAGGACAATAGAGCAGGACCGATTCCTTTATTTGCTTTGCCGTTGTAACATGGAACAAATCACTCTTACTAGTGAAATCTTTCACTAGAGTAATCGGTAGAGTGTGCGGCGGGCATTACTTTAGTCCCTGAATCGATACCTGCGACAGCCGGAATGATTATTTGAAAAATTTCACTGTTACGAGTGATTTGTTCAATGTTAGTTACAACTATCGTACTACCAGCCGCACACTCTGCTGATTACTCCAATGTGTGTGTGTGCTTGTGTTTGTGTGTGTGTACAGTTGTTGTTTGCTGACGACAATGCACTTGTGGCAGGACCAGAGGAGGGATAAAGGAAGTTTATGACGGGGTTTGGGAAGGTGTGTGAAAGAAGGAAGTCGAAGATCAATGTGGGTAAAAGTAAGGTGATGAGATGTACAAGGGGAGAGGATGGCAGCAAATTGAAAGTGAGTATTAAGGGAGAGAGACTGGAGGAACTAGATAGCTTTTAATACTTAGGGGCGAATGTGGCGGGAGAGGGAGGAGTGGAGGTGTAGGTAGAATACAGATTGAGAGAAGCAAGTAAATGCTTTAGTGGATTAAAGAATGTAATGAAAAAGACATCTGGGAATGGATGCAAAGAGAAGATTGCATGAAGTAGTGATTGTGCCGACAGCAGTGTATGGGGCAGAAACATGGAACATAAGAGAGGAAGAGTTTAAATGTGTTTGAGATGAAATGCCAGAGAAGTCTGATAGGGGTTACTAGGTTGGATAGAGTAAAAAACGAGGTGAGGAGGAGAGCGGGAGTGGAAAGGGAGTTGAGAGATAGGGTGGATGAAAGAGTATTTGGATGGTTTGGACACATGGAAAGAATAAGTGAAAAAAAATTAGTAAAAGAGATGTGGAAGGCAGAGGTGGATAGAGTGAACATGGCGGGGCGACCAAGTAACGGATGGATGGATGGGGTAAAAGGGGCACTGGGAAAAAGGGGGATATCTGTTGAGGAAGGAAGGGAGAAGACAGAAGATAGAGCTGAGTGGAGAATGGTTGTGTATGGATGGTGCTGTGATGCAAGGAAGTGGGTGGGTGGTGTATGGGGGGTGAGGGAGCATGTGTAGATGATGTTCTGACGCAGCCCAAAGGGATTTCTCCCTGCCTTCTCTTTTTCTGCATAAGGGGACGGAGGGGGGGGGGTCGGTCATTGAATGAAGCGGACTTGCTGTGGATGTGCTCTATCTTGCTGCATTGCTTCTGACCCAGGGCAGTGGGCAAGATGCAGAGATGACCCGTCTTCCAGGAGGAGCCAAGAAAAGAGGGAGGGGTGGTGAAGAGGAGCGGAGTATGTGGGGAGGAAATGGGTGGGAATGGATTTATGCTTTTTGACTTTGGCTACCTCCCTTGTAAGGGGGGTCGTTGGTATATGTATGTATTATTATTATTATTATCATTATTATTATTATTATTATTATTATTATTATTATTATTATTATTATTATTATTATTATTATCATTATTATTATTATTATTATTATTATTATTATTATTATTATTATTATTATTATTATTATTATTATTATTATTATTATTATTATTATTATTATTATCATTATTATTATTATTATCATTATTATTATTGTTATTATTATTATTATTATTTTTTTTTTTATTACTATCAATATTATTATCATTATTACTATTATTATCATTATTATTATGATTATTTCCAGGATTTCGTGTTTTTTCTTTTTTGTATTCTTCTTCCCGTTCTTTCAATTCCTTTTTCAATTCCTCCTATATTTCTTGTTTTGAAGCGCGTTGCATTGAGGAGCATACCCTGCAATGAGGTTCCCACCCAATCGTGTAAAAAAGGCCTTGCGCAAACTGTCACATGTCTGAACTTTTTCCCAGATTCATGGAAGTACTGTGCCGGGCGATGACGTTATCAATGGAGAACAGTTAGTTTTTAAGGGTATATAAATATAAATATGAATATATATATATATATATATATATATATATATATATATATATATATATATATATGTATGTATGTATGTATATACACATACACCTCTCAATTTTCCACCACCCCCTCTCTCTAACTGTTTCTGTCTCATTTTCGTCCTTTCTCCCTCCTTTTCCCTCCTCTCTCTCTCTCTCTTCTCTCTCTCTTTCTCTCTCTCTCTCTCTCTCTCTCTCTCTCTCTCTCTCTCTCTCTTTAACAATCGACTCTCTTTTCCTTTCAGAGGGAGTGGGTGGGTGGCTGTGGGGGTGGTCTGAATTTGAACCTTATTTCGAGTAATGCCACTGCCGATACATCAATTTCCTGTGGGCCACTTTTCCTTTTTGTTTGTGCCATTATCTTATCTGGGGCTGCACCCTGCTTCCCAACCATATTTTCTGGTTCGCAGAAAGACCTCCCGCGCTCTTCGAGGTTCGTCGTTCCTGGACCCGACCCTCCCAACTCCAGACGATACGCCTATAAAAGTGACGCTCGCTCTTGTGTCGCCAAACGATTACCATGAAGACCTCCACGCCCATGTTGCTGCTCCTGTTCCTCCTCCTTGCCGCCGAGGGGCCGCGCACGGCTACTGCCTTCCTTGCCACCTCTCTCAACCTGACAGACCCAGATGTGGCCCAAGTTCTCTGCCCCAATCAGGTGAGTGACTTGGTGAGCTCTCGAGGTAACAGTCAGACCTTCCCAGCAGCAGTACGTATGACACCTGAATACTAGAATCCACTGCTCGCAGCCACCTATTATCTAGTGAACCATACCCCGTATGGTCGTATTGCCCGCGACTGAGGATGTCGTGGTCACCCTGATGGAAGAAAAAATAAAAAGACCAAAGTAATTGCAGTAAGTGAGGTTCCCGAGGAACCGGGAGACGAAAGTGATGGAGACTGAGCGATACTGCGCTTGCGCTGAGATGGGTGGTGGCCCCTCCAGGCTCGTCATGGCAAATGGGCTGAGCTGCCTAATTGGGAACTTTGTTTTGAATAGTTACCGGGCCCCATGGAGCCTGTGAATTCTATCATAGCGCCCGCGAGGGTTCAACAGAGATTCTTATGCATGTTGAGGCACTGAGACAAGTCGAGGGATTTGGGAGAAGATACGGGTCCAATTCCATGTCTATTCCTGACCGGTTCCGCAATGAGCTTCTTCAGAGGAATGACACTCTTGATCTACTCCATGGTCTCACCATGTAGGCAGGGGATGCGGGAGATCGGGCAGAGGCATACAATAGATAAATTAATTTGTTATAAACTAATACAATTTAAATTTCAAATAACAGTTCTCGTGTAGTGTTGTCCAACAATGTGGAAATGTACCTGTTAGGTCTAAAGGGTACAAAAATGTGTTATTGGATACTTTTCTTTTTTCTGTAAAGATCTTACCAATAAATTATATGTGTTGGAATATCTCGTACATTAGGTCACTATTTATATCAACCTGCGGTCGGGCAAGAGAGTGTGAGGGGTATTCAGTGCGGAATGACCCTTCCTTCGACACACATTAAACAACCTCACTAGCCAGTCCACTATTACCGTACCTCGTTTCTTCAGACACTCCGCATGACACCGGTCCATTTTCAAAACTACTTGCATATCATCTTTTCTTATTCCTTCTCTATTCTCCTCTTCCATCACCGTCATTTTCTTAGCGCCTCCTACTCCTACCACTAGTCCCTCCCTATCCTCCTCCATATTTAACAGCTCCCTAAAATACTCTGCCCATCTTCCCCTTACTGCTTCCTCTTCTGTTAACACCTGTCCACCTGTACCTTTTACATTTTCTTCTCTACTTGACTCGCCTCCCCTTCCTCTCTGAACTTCCTTCCAAAACAACTTTTTTATTACTTTCATTTTTCTCTCATATTCCTTCCCCATTTCACACCTGCTCTCCTTTATCTTTTATTTTGTTTCTCTCCTTTTTTATTTGTACCTCTCATGTGTTTCTCTCGTCCTCCTTTGCAAGTATGTGTGTGTGTGTGTGCGCGCGCACGCGCGTGTGTGTGTATATGTGTGTGTGCGTGTGTATGTGTGTGTGAATTTGTATGTGTATGTGTGTGTGTGTGTTTGTGTGTGTGTGTGTGTGTGTGTGTGTGTGTGTGTGTGTGTGTGTGTGTGTGTGTGTGTGTGTGTGTGTGTGTGTGTGTGTGTGTGTGTGTGTGTGTGTGTGTGTGTGTGCATGTATAATCATAAAAATATATTACTGTAGCAAAGGGTATAGAAGCTCCTGTCCATCCTAGCGATCCTCCGTCCCTTTCATCAAGCCTTCGTTCTCCCACAGATGACGGGCCCGACAAGTAACCACAAGGCCATCACTCGCGAGGCCATCCGCAGGAACATTCGTAATTTCTTCCTGAAGAATCCTCCGACGGGAGAGCCCAGCTTCAACATCCCCACCACTGCCAGCCTGGAGGAGATCTACCAGACCTACTATGGCCCCAGGAGTTCCCCCGTCAGGTTCATCAAGGCCGTGAACTCCATTGCAAGCGCCAACGTCCTCTTTGACTCGATGGACCAGTTCCGGTAAGGACAGGCGAAGCTACTCCATGTGTTCTGTTTCCAATTAACCTTTTCCTTATCAAGGATATCCAGGGTGTACTGTCATTCCTATGATTCCCATCTCTCTCCAACAGCTTTGACCCGAGGCTGCACGGGGACGGAGAGCAGCTGGCCGCGTTGCAGCAGACCCTGTCGCAGCGACACGCCCAGATCGCCACAGCTGTCAGCAGTACCCAGGCCTACTCGGCCGCCCGCTCCCTCCTGGGCGAGTCGCTTCACACCATCCAGGACTTCTACGCGCACTCCACTTGGGTCGAGCTCGGCAACCATGACGTCGTCGAGGGCCTCGGGCTGCCCGGCTACGACATCGGGACCATCGCCAACTCAGAGGAGGACGTTTGCTCCAGCTGCTCACAGGCACAGGTAAGTCAGGACGACGAGACATTCTTATCAAATTAGACCTGTACATAGTGTCGCGTCGTCTGTCTGTCCTGCTCTCTCAACACTCTTCTCGCTCTCGGCCAGGTAATGGCTCTGGTTTCCTTTGAGGTTTCTTGTGTGTTTCCTCCAGGGAACTTGCCAGGGTAACGTGATTAAGGGCGCTGGGATGAGCAGCGGCTTCTACACGTACAACGACACCGACGCTGAAGACTTCCTCCTGTCCAAACCCTCTAAAGGTAAGAACCGATGTCAAAAGCAACAACCGTTACTTTTGTTTGTGTAAGAGGCTCGTAGATGAGGCTCGTAAATATAAGTAGACAAATGGGGTAGATAGAGGGGTAGGTGGCAGGAATTTAATTTCTATGAGTTGGGTGTTTGAAAAAACAACAGTTCATAAGCGAAAGAGTTGCACAAGCTCGCTCTCTGCCTAATGTTTACAGTCACCGGAGATCCGATTTCATTGTATAATGTCCATTTTTATGCTGATTTTATGCTGTTCTGATTGAAGAAAGGATGGAGGAGGAGAACATTTAATTGGCTCACGATTGAAAGATCACGCCCTTAGGGGAGGTTCTTATATCTAACAGTAAAGATCATTGGACTAAAGAAATCATGACGTCATTGCAGAACTGACCTAGTACCTAAATTGAGGATTCCTGACGGGAGTCCCTTGGTGTAACTTAAAGAACCAAGTGTAATAATATTCGGGAAGAAAAGAAAGAAAAATTAAGCTCCGTTTATATACCCTCTCCTATACATATAATAATTGGAACTTGACTAAGTCGGATGATCTGAGGCATGGGGCCTACAAAAGAAAATAGTGAGTGACTAATCATACGTAACAAAGACAGTGGTGAAAGGAAAGTAGAAAGTAAAAGCACGAAAGAAAGACGGCCAATAGAGACGACAACAGAGTGGTGAAAGGGGACTATAAAGGGTCACAGTTTTTGGTAGGATTTAAATCAAAGTAGACTAGCAGTGCAGATTTGTGAGGGATAACTTGATCCGTCTGTTACGATTCCACTTGAATGAAAACAAAGTTCACTCCAAAATAACCCCCATCAGGAAGAGAGTGACCTGAAAACGTCTCATGTCATATGCGAGGACAAATGCACCAAAGGGAAGCCCTCCCTTCAACGTATGTTGGCATGACGACTGTGAAGCTGCAATCTAGAACTAGCTGAATTAATAATTAAGATCATCCTTGATGTATTTCGACTGAAGCTGGGGATATTAAGGTCCCAAAGCAGTTGTTATTCATTCAGTTTTATTTTCTGTATACTCATGAAAGTGTTAATGATAATTACATATTGTATATTTGTAAAATATTAAAAAGATATCTTTGCATAAATGTATTGAGTTAAGCACAAATTCGTAGATGATAAAAAACGTAGAAAAATATATAGCTGAGATACAGATTAGTAAAAAGAAAATAAATTAGTCACGTAACTAAGATTTTCGTTTTTCTTGTAGGAGGCAAGTGCAGCCATGGCGGGTACTTCGACACCTCTGCCCTTCTGGAAGCCGTGGGCGGCATCAACAAAGACACCTCCTCGCCTTGTTTCTCACCACACCACCATCTCCACTCGAAGGCGGTCGAACTCGCCATCCAGGTAAAAGAAAAGAAAAAAAAAAATCTTCTAACCTCTTCCAATAGTCAAGTTTCCACGAGAAAAAAAATCGCACACATAAGTATAGACACACTTTTCATCATCCCTCTTTCATTTAATGCTTGATCATTTCCGAATCTCTTCAAACGCCTCACCAGGACTATGCCGGCGCTTCCGGATTAAAACCCCAAGACTATGGGTTGCTACTGGAAAGACGATCGAAGGAGGAAGTATCAGTTAATACATGAAAATACTTGTTGATACCGCGTCTTCTCTTCCAAGCCTTATTTTCTCTCTCTCACCGAAACCCAGGTGTCGGCATGCAAATAGCAATTTGCACTCTGTCTCCTACTTACTCTATTCTAACTTTTGTTCTAGTGTTGGCTGTTACGCATATATACCCAGCGATCTTGTTCTCAACCTACATCCCGAACAATATTTTCAACCATTTGTGTACTGTATATTGTCTTATCAATAATGTGTGTGGGTCCCTTCGCAGTATAGTGAGCATTTCTGAGTTGAGAATCTATGAAGTGTTTGCACTTCTCGAATGTATGAGAAATATGTTGGAAATGTGATGTCAATTCTGTGTTCAAACAAATCTTTCATTTTGGACTAATTGGAGTGAAATCTAAGCTCTTATCTTATAGACTGTAGGTCACCTGGGATCCTTTGATGCTTTCAATGACGACGACAACGTTGTTGAGTGTGCATCGGTGTGGTACATGCTTTAAGAATCATCTTGACTGTACTCTATCAATCCACCAAAAACTATTTCGACTAAGTCTTGCTTCCTTTACCTGCTTCAGGCCACAGACACCTACCTATCCCAAATCCTGGACGTGGTGCAGAACGACAACTACCGTCGCTTGTTCGACCTCTATCACGGCTCAGCTCTATCTCTCGTCATTGATTCTACGGGGTCGATGTCCAACGACCTCGACGCTGTGAAGAAGCAGACTGCGCTTATCGTGGCCAACTCCTCCCCAGAGCTTTACATCCTCACCGAGTACAAAGATCCAGGTGGGCATTTGGTTTGATACGTCATAAGTACATAGACTCGGATACAATCGCCGTTTCGAGTTTTTGTGAAGGCCATCTATGGCGGCTCAACAGCGCACCCAATTGACCTCAAGTTCTCCCATATATCTTTCTGGGAAGGAGCGCTGGACTTTTGTTTGTGTTTGTGTGAGTATGAGCTATTTCTGCCTACTCGTAGGAGTAAGGGGTCAGTTGCCAGATGTCAGTTCTCCGTATGTGAAAGACTGGTGGAAGATACTGAATGTTAACAGAGGTCTGAGTCTGATCCAGGAACAATGATCTCTCTTTTTCTGCCCCCCTCTCCATCTCCCCCCCTCTCTCTCTCTCTCTCTCTCTCTCTCTCTCTCTCTCTCTCTCTCTCTCTCTCTCTCTCTCTCTCTCTCTCTCTCTCTCTGAGTAGATGAGGATGTCAATTGACTTTGGAAACGGGAGACTGTAAAAGGATTCTACTTTGCGCTTATCTCGTAGAACCAACACATGTAGACACCCATTACTGGTCCTTATATCCGTAACAAACCCGAGTGGGGGAAAACTTGGATGTTATGGGAAGTTTATTGGAAGACTTAGCTAGCGCTGAAACAATTGATTATTTTAAGAGAAAATTAGATATCTTTGTGGATAGGAAGGAATGATAGGTAGTAATGGACATGGAACTGATTATTATAGTCTTTATGGTCTCTTGTAGTTTCCTCTATTCTTATGGACATATGTTCTTATATTCACAATTACAAAGGAGGAGTATGCCGACAGGAAACCTTTTGGTCCATAACTAGGTCCGATGCGAAAAAAATTGATGATAAATAGATAAATAAATAGATAAATAGATAAATAAATAAAAAATAAATAAATAAGTAAATAAATAAAGATAATAATACCAATAAGAAATAATAAAAACAAATAAATAGATAAAATAAATAAAAACAAATGACGACGATTTTTTCGGTTGCAGAAGTTGGACCTATCGTCAAGACCGACGACCCGGACGTGTTTCTAAAGGCAGTCAATGCACTGCGAGCCAGTGGTGGAGGCACTCTCCTGGAAGAAATGTTCTGGCCAGCCCTCGAGGTAAACGCACCCCCTAGTAACTCTACGAAGGCCTGCATAAAGGATTTTATGCAATACAGTATATATCGTGTCACGTGGG
Organism: Oratosquilla oratoria; assembly: GCF_046742065.1. NCBI lineage: Eukaryota > Metazoa > Arthropoda > Malacostraca > Stomatopoda > Squillidae > Oratosquilla > Oratosquilla oratoria. The sequence goes on from NC_134797.1 coordinate 59,302,011, forward strand.
CACCCTCGGTGGAATGACTGGGCCGTGAACTAAGTCATTCCTTTTTCAAGGGTCGTCGTGACACGATGGTACGGCCTTCGTCTTATAATAAGCAAGCTGCTCAAACGAGGGTTCGAATCCCAGTAGGGAAGTTTAAATATATATATATATATATATATATATATATATATATATATATATATATATATATATATATATATATATATATATATATTTGTGTGTGTGTGTGTGTGTGTGTGTGTGTGTGTGTGTGTGTGTGTGTGTGTGTGTGTGTGTGTGTGTGTGTGTGTGTGTGTGTGTGGAACCACATAGGCGGTTCAATAACTCACAATATTGGCAAACGCTATCCTGGTCTCGCGCCTTCCTAGAAGAGAGATTTTCCACTATTCTAGTAGACTTACATGGTATCGGTTTTCACTTTGTATTACTGACACTCAGTGCGGTATTTGTCCATATGTGTATATTTCTATGGCTTGTGTCCTCTTTCGTTGATCAGATGGCCCTCGACAACACTCCTGAGTACGGCGATATCTTCTGCTTCACGGATGCCGGAAGCAAAGAGGGGCAGATGATGGAGGGTATGATCGCTCGCGCCCAACAGCAGCACTCCAAGGTAAACAAAAAAACAAGTCGTCCTGATGAAATACTCGTCGACTTAACTCGCCAAAATATTATTGAATGTGTGTCTTCCTGTTCCCAGGTGAATGTGATCTACAGCGGCAGGATGCGGTACGATTTGACCGAGGTGGATGAGTACCGTCGTCTCTCTGAACTCACTGGAGGACTTTTCATCCCGTCGGACAAGTTCGACATCGATGAAGTAGCTAGCATCATTACCGAGGGAGTCGAGTCGTCTGACGTAAGCAGAGTTCACTCCTTCTCTTCCCACCCCAGTGTGATGCTAAAGAATGAAGTCAACGTTTGCCTGCATATACTCTTTACATTTTCTCCCCTCACTCCGTGAGTGCACACTCTTGTCAGTACAAGACCTAAATTCTCATTGGCCACAGGTCGACATCACAATGTTTAAGAGCGGTGGCAGCACCATGGAAACAGTCATCCCCATCGATGACTCCATATTCGACTTCGAAGTGCGCATTGCCGGAAATGTGTCGAAAGCAGTGCTGAAGGACATAACAGGTAGGAAGCAAATGGAAACTGGAACCAGGCAACACCTTTCTTTTCGCCTGATTACCAAAATCGTGATTACGCACTATTTATGATGACATTAGTGTGATTCTTCTGCTGATTACGATTATCTCTGTGTGTATATGTGTGTGCGCACATATACGTACACGTATGGGTTTATGCAATTCTGTCAGTTACGATTCACACAGTAAGTTCTACCATCTCCTTACCAAGGCACGACCTACAATCTGACCGATCGCAACGCTTTGGAGTCTAACCCGGCCATATCCGTGATCTCGCACACGCCGACCCTTAAGGCCATCAAGTTCCTGTCGCCTCGCTACGGCAAGTGGATTCTCAGCACCCAAAACAAAGAACCTTTCAGCGTCGCCATCAGCGCAGCCTCGACCCTCAACTTCCTCGGTGACCTGACCACCTTAGACGTTTCACCGCCCCACCCACACTACCGACCCACCATGGGTAGTCCGCTGACACGTAAGTGAGATTTACTTTCAAATAAAAAATGTGAGAGTGCAATGGACTAAGTCACTGTTTATTTGTTACATCTCAGCTGGGTTCGAGTCCTTAGCTTGACCACGTATCAGTTTCCGTATATGCCTCCATCGAGTTCCTTGTCAGTTTTGACCGTGATGACATGGAATCAAAGTGAAAATTAATGTGGTTGAAAAGATGAATTGAATATATATATATATATATGTGTGTGTGTGTGTGTGTGTGTGTGTGTGTGTGTGTGTGTGTGTGTGTGTGTGTGTGTGTGTGTGTGTGTGTGTGTGTGTGTGTGTGTGTGTGTGTGTGTGTGTGTGTGTGTGTGTGTGTGTGTGTGTGTGTGTGTGTGTGTGTGTGTGTGTGTGTTCCCAATTGTTGATGATGTTGGCACACGAGAAATTTATGTATTAAGGATTGAGCTGACGTTGGCGTTACTTTCACGCAAGATTTTGGATACTAATTTATTTACCGATCTTTTCTTCCCTGTATCTTT
>NC_134797.1:59311638-59341638 GCF_046742065.1 Oratosquilla oratoria
GTGTGTGTGTGTGTGTGTGTGTGTGTGTGTGTGTGTGTATGTGTGTGTACGCGCGTGTATATTAAGGCAGTGGTTCCCAAACTATGGGGTGGGCCCCCTCCCCTAAGGGAGGCATGAGGAAGATATAAGGGGTGCGTGAAGCCATCTGCTAATAATTAATCACTGTTTAACAAGAATAATCAAACCATTCCAAGAAGAAGTATTTGCCGTTACATATGTGCAAAGAAGAATTACAAAGGATTACAAAGGCGGAGCATGCCGACAGGAGACCTTTTGGTCCATTTCTAGGTAGGATGCGAAAAAATCATAATAATGATAAATCAATGAATAAATAAAAACTATGATAATGTAAGTAATAAACAAAATACATAAATAAATGCATAGATACATTTAGATAATAAACAAACAGGTAAACAGTAAATAATAATAAATTGACATATAACTAATAATAAATGAGAATCAAACAGACAAATGATAACAAATATATATATATATATATATATATATATATACATATATATATATATATATATATATGAAATGAATTATAATCATTACAGCATCTTGCTTAGGTTTTTATCTAAATGATTCTTAAAGCTTCGAACTGAACTACATTGCACTGCCTCTGGAGGAAGTTTATTCTATTCACGGTTGGCGAAGTTGTTTCTACCCACTTCCAAATTTAATCTATTTTCGGACAGTTTGAGACCATTGTCTCTTGTCTGATTCTCATTCAATGTGAAAATTTTGTCACTTTTGATGTTGTCAATTCCCTTTAGAATTTTAAAGACCTGTATCAAGTCACCTCTGAGTCTACGCTTTTTTAGGGAAGATTCATATGTTTTAGTCGATTTTCGTATGATTTATTTTTGATATTTGGAATCAGTTTTGTGGCTCGCCGTTGTACTTTTTCCAGTCTGTCAATGTCTTTAATGAGATTCGGTGACCATAGGGAAACAGCATATTCCAAATGTGGACGAACTAACGATTTATGTAGCTTGTTAATGAGTGATGGACTTTTGAAGTCAGTCAGCCAAGGCCGTTTTCTGTATTATATATAATCATTTACAACATGTAATTATATGTGATTCCATATGATTAAAAAAAGAGGTGTGTGCTGGAATAAATAAGGGGCGTCATAGAAGAGAGTTTGGGAACCACTGCTTTAAGGTTTAAAGTACATCCAATTGAAATTTAGCTTAGAGACCGACTATGGATTATGGACTACCTCGTGCGAGATCGTTAGTTGTAGGAGCGGAAGAGATGTCTGTATGGAAATTAAAAGATAGTCGTGTATGAGAGTTATTGCCATCGGGCGATTTTTAGGGATATTTATTTCATGATGTGGCTCAGAAGGAATGGGCAGGAGACTTGGTGGCTGATATCCTGATATCAATATCTGTAATTGTGAGGGGGCTTTTGGGATATCTATTCAACAATAGCCTAAACCAACAAAGCTAGAAAAGGACTGGGAGGCTTAGTCTTAGGGACAGACAGAAAAATTGGAAACACTTTTAGTGGTATAAACTGAAATGAGATGTAGTTGGAGAGGAAGTTAGAAATGAAATTCATTTCAGTAGGAGAAAAAGCTTACATAGATGTTTGTGCGTGTAATCGTATTTTTGTTTGCGATATGCTTGTTTGTGTATGCTATGCATGGAGGGTTGTTACCTCTATGCGGGTGTACATTCAGTGGGATATATAAGGGGCGAGTCATATCCTGGTACCGGCCGACGAAACAGACTTCCTGAAGTAGCGGAACCATTTTGCCGGCAAGAAGAAAAGAGAAAATATTATATACATTCGGTTGAGATGTGAATATATATTAAACATGCATATGAATATGTATACAAATATAGATAAAAGTAATAGTATAACCAGCGAGGACTGATCCCAGCCAACCATAGCACGTCTACTGAGAATCTGCTACCTTTCCTCACACTTGCCACTGGATACAGACGGACTCATGTCCGTGGTACTTAGACAGAACCCAGCACATCGTGGCACGTCTGGTCACGATCAGTTAAAGTTGGTAAAAGTATACGTTGTAACTATGCGCGATTATACACGATTTTTCGTATACACCGCCCGAGGGAGACGCGCAGCTAACAAGGAGTCTGTACGGTGTGGTCTAGGTGTGACGTGTCGTATCAGGTGTTTGTGTTTGGCGTGCAATTTTTCTAGGTGTCTCATGTGATGTTTGTGTTTGTGTTGGTTGAGTGGACGGATGTTGGCATCACGGTGTAGGGACTCAGCAGTTCTGAAGTTGCTCCATCGCGAGCCCGTGATGAAAACCGACTAAACAAGAACTCACGGACAGGTCTGACGTCGGTGTATGCGCGTCCCTCCGGACTTTGGAACAACGTGTCCTCCTTCAATCCTGGGACGAATCGCGCAGTGACGGTATCCTACGTGGCTGATTGCTGCACCACGCAGGTCGACCTGGTCGGGATAGACCAAATGGGCAACGTGGGCAAGTGCAGGATCGACATGGGACTGCTCGGAGGTAAGTAGGTGCTTGGGTGGGTTGAATGAAATCATTTACGCTGAGGGTCAGTTGCTGGGGTTCTGCAAGGTCATTCAGCACCATTTGATTACAAATGAAGCTAGAGAAAGTAATTACACTCAAGAAATATATTCATGCATCATCATTCCATTTATTAATAAGACTTTCAGCACAAACATGGGCTTGGTTAAAAATGAAGTTAGAGAAAATTATTACTTACATTCAAGAAATACATTCATGCATCTGCACTCCACTTATTAATAAGACTTTAAAATATCATATTCATTAATCCATCAAACTTCCATTAAGTCTTCGACAATAGTAATATTGTCTCCACTGTTTTCTAATAGATTTATGATTTGATCATTTCGAAGAGTGACAAAGTCGCGTGATGAATTTGCCGTCAGAAGCGGTAAATCATATTATGTCCATGTTAAAATGTTACATTAATTCGGTGCATTTCAAGATCAGCAGCCATATTTCTACTGCATCCACGTGGCAATTCGAATAGAAATATGCGGGACGACAATTAATGCGTACCGTTTCTTTACACCACAGGAATTATATATGACTTGGAGGCGCAAGACGTCGGCGACACTTGGGTGTACATGTGCTGGAAAATCACGCCGACAGAGTTTGAACTACACAAATACACGATGGTCGTCGACTATGACCTCGTCATCGAGTCAAAGTGTTTTGAGGCAAGTGATGACACTGACACCCTGTGGGTTCGGTAATTGACAAATTAGTTCGCAGAAGGGTGGATCTTGGCATTAATTTATGTATTATTTATTTACTATCATTATTTCTTCTTTTAGACGTTTGTATACACAAAGTGATTAATTTAATTGTCTATTCATCTATTTATTTATTTTCATTTCTGATAATATCAGAAGTGACGAAATTTTCATGCTGAATGCGAATCAGACAAGAAATGTGTGAGGAAGTAGATTTAATTTAAATGTGTCAGGAAGTAGATTTAATTTGGAAGTGGGTAGAAACAACTTCGTCAACCGCTATGCAATACAGTTCGAATCTTTTAGATTCATTTAAATAAACACCTTAGCAATATACTATAATGCCTGTCATTTATCTAATTTAACCTATTTGTTATTGTTTATGTTTATTTTTAATGTTTATCTATTTATTATTCATTATAAATTATTGCCATTTATCTGTTCATTTATTATTATCTGTTATCTATCTGTTTATAATTTACCATTATTCATTTATTTATTTAATCCTTTTTTTTTCTGCATCTGACATAGTTATGGACCAAAAGGTCTCCTGTCGGCATGCTCTTCCTTTGATATCCTTTGTAAAGCATTACACTGGGTTGAAAAAGTTAACGCCTGATGTCCAGCTGATTAAAAACATATAAATTTGCAGAGCTGGGCGCGGTACCACAGTACAGGTAGTGCGTTACCGAAAAATCTAGGGTGCATTTCCATCAATGAGTTTCCGACTTTAATTTCTTCTCCGAAAGTGGATCATTAGTATAATTCTACCAATGTGCTACGACATTACTTTGTTGTGATATACACATAAGCAGTGTGTATAGGCAGATTTTTCGGTAACACAACTCCTGTCCGGCGGTAACGCGCCCAGTTCTGATATTAGTTTGGTCAATTATTTGCACTAACTTTGTAACGCCCTCTTGTCCCCTCTAGGCTTCGTGTTGTCAGAACTTGACGACGCTGGACCCGTGCATGGACCATAAGTTCCAGTTGTCTCCTCACTTCTACGTTCAAGGAGAGGACATGGTGGGACTGGCAGCCTACACCAACGCAGCTACGCTTGACCAAGGTACCCGAGGTCTTGGGTTGTTTAGAAAAACAACGAGCGTTAGTGACTAAATGGCTGCGACTTCAAAGTTCAGCAATTAATTCGAGACCTTACCGGTCATTTTGAGCCTAGCAGGGATTGAATATGAACACACACACATACAAGAATTTAAGAGGAAATCAGATATGGCGAGATACAGAGACGAGCGTAGTTCCCCTTCCCGTAAGATACAACTAGGTAAATACAACTAGTCAATCAGTCAATCTGTTGCCCCTGGTCTCTCTGCAGAAGACCCGCGTCCTCCAGGAAACCGGCAACAGCCTACAGGCGGGATCATAAGTCATTTAGAGAAGATACTGTATTGTTACGAAAAGGTGGGGCACATGGACTCCATCTACCATACTCTGGAGAAAAGAACTGCACGAGGGTTTCCTGAAAATCAGGTTTAGAGTCGCGGACTAGTAACCGTTACAGCCGTTAAAGCCGTTAGAGAACAACGACCCTCGGTCCATGACGGTTCGACTTGGAATTCTCCCATTTATTCCATAGTTGGCAACCTTTAAATGCCGTCCTTCTTTTTAGGCTTCTTTTTCCCACGTGGATACCTCTCCTCCTTTAATATAATAGCTTTATTCTGATGTCTGTATTTCTTCTGGATTTCTATCATTGTTCTTGTCCTATATTAAGGTTTTCTAGTCTACTATTATCCTCACCTCCAGTATCACTACCCAAAAAATTCTCAGAAGCGAAGGACTTAAATATCTTTTAATTTTTTCACTGTTTTTTCACAAACTGAATAAAATTATATTTTCAGCCGCTAGTGTGAGAACATACTGCGACTCCTCTTTCGAATTCTGGGTCTTTTATATTTGACCTCTATGAATTTCATTAAACTTTTCGGATGCTCACTATATCTCGTCTCCTTTTATTGTTTCCATTTTCTTCTTCTTCTTCTTCTTCTTCTTCTTCATTATTATTATTATTATTATTATTATTATTATTATCATCATTATTATTATTATTATTATTATTATTATTATTATTATTATTATTATTATTATTATTATTATTATTATTATTATTATTATTATTATTATTATTATTATTATTATTATTATTATTATTATTATTATTATTATTATTATTATCAATGTTATTAGTATTAGTATTATTATTTATTTTCTATCTAGTAATTTCAACTCGAATCCTCAGATCCATCGACCCCGGTGCAAGCAAAAGTTGTGACATCGAACGAGACCTCGATTATTATTGAGTGGACGTCGACAACCAAGAGATGCGTCAACCAATACGAGGTAAGTCGAGTGTCCACAGTGACCTCTATGATTCGTCATGCTAGGGGTCACCTACACAGAGCAGAAGATAGGTCCTCAATTACATTAGTCCGTAACGGAAAATCACTCCAACCTGAGGACCTTTGATCCTTGAGGCCGTAACCAATAAGAAGAAACAAAGAAAGTACTTGGAAGGAGGTCATTAACAGATATAATAGGAACTTATTTTTTTCCATATCCTCGGTGAGATATCTGGCTCCTTTAGTTTAGTATGAGTGGCAAATTACTGGCATGGAACCGTGTTGCTCTATCTTTATTATTACTATAACTGCTAATGTATGGATTCTTATAATATACATGTAGTCATTTAGTACGTGAATTCATGAAAGAGTATGGATAAGTGGTAACAATTTATGTAAAAGAGACAAGTTGAAATTGGACCCGGGCTCCATTTCGTTATACCGTCATGGCATCTAGGACCAACGACGGACGTTTCCACATTATGGTGAATCGTTTCCAACACCCATCAACAGCCTCACTTCAAACTGGAAGCTTAGCCCTGAGGAGCTAACTTTTTGCGCTCTGGAGTATTTCCCAATTAATATGTGCATGCTTATATCAAAAGTTTGCTTCCCCATCATAAGGGAGGTGGTCAGTAGAGGCATGCATCCAACCTTCAATCACCCCACACTCATCCAATACCCATTTGCTTTGTGTTTTATTCTTGCTCCTTGTGAATGGAGAACCACCTCTACAGACTACCTAGGTCAGAGACAACGCAGCAGAGACACAGCACCTCCACAGCAGGGCTTGACAACCGAACCTAGTTTACCCCCAACTTTTCATTACGTGATGACCCTCCCACTTTCTTGCACTCGCGAGTAATTACATAAGTCGAGGAAAAATCTTTTCGGGCCGCGTCAATATATCATTCCTTCACAATCATTCTCCACTGATGCCCATCTCTTTCCCTCTCCCTTCCCTGCTCGACGAACATTCCCCTTTTACCCAATGTCCCCTTAACCCCATCTATCCATCTATCCTATTTTTGGTCGTCCTCTCAAGTTCACTCCATCCACCTCTGCCTTCCAGACCTCTTTTGCTAATCTTTCTTCGCTCATGTGTCTAAAACATCCCAATATGATTTCATCAGCCCTATCTACCATCTCCCTTTCCACCCCTGTTCTTCTCCTCGCCTTCTCATCTCTCACTCTATCCACCCTCGTAAACCCCACCATATTTTTTCAAGCACTTCATCTCAAACATATACAAATTTCTCTCTCTGCCTCTCTTACATTCCAAGTCTCCGACCCATCCCGCGTCGTGGGCACAATCGCCTCTTCATATAGTCTTCGCCTTGTGTCCATCCCCAGATACTTTTTTCTCATGACATTTTTCATTCCAAGACATTTGTGAAAAGGTGGAGATGTTGATCAAATTAATACAGATCTAGTCCCCTGTCTGAGGACCGAGTACCAACCCCTCAGGATTACAACCTTGGATGAAGAAGATAGTGCTACTGGGTTTTGACAGGGAGATGGTTCTCTCCGACTTTTTTTTTTTTTTTTATGGATTCAAATTGCCTGGCGGTGATATTAGTAAATCACCCACCTGCCATATACGAAATGCAGGTATAAACACACGCATACCTTAACATGAATTTCGTGAAAATCACCAACGAACATTGCAAAATCATGTCAACCTCTCTTAACATTGTTTATCACATTAGCATGTAAACTGTGAACCCAATGGCCTAAAATAAATACTTATGCCAATCTTTTTTTATAAATGAAGTCTGACATCACATTTTGTCCTCTAGATATGCTATCATCCTATTGGAAATGAAGCTGCAACATTGTGCGAGAGGACGAATGGTACATCCTACACTTACACGATGCTTGGGCTTGAACCTTGTAGCATCTACTCTGTGGACATAAAGGCAGTGTCGCCTCTAGGATTCGCCAGTCCTCCACTCAAGTTAAACGCAGATACTGCGGATGCAGGTAAGTAGAAAAAAAAAGATAGGGCTACAAAGTACTCCTGTGGGGGGGTGGGAGCTTCGATCTCGGGACCACACGATTAAGCGTTCCGTCTGCTACCATCTTGTCACGCAGAACGTCTAAAAAGGTCGGAACCTGATACGATCATTATGCAGGGAAGGGTGACATTGACTGCATCCTATAGCCCGTGTACCTGGTCCCTAACGCCACCAGGTATGCATAGTAGCATTTAAACGGGGCTATCATACGCTTTGCCATTATAACTATTATGGAACTAATCACTAGTTACAGTGACGTCTTTCAAATAACCAAACCAAGCAGTGGAGATTTCATCCCGGGTCCTCATGATTGGAAGTATAGTCTGCTACCATCTTGCCACGCAAAGCGTCATAAAGAATCGAAACCTATGCCTGATCCTCCCTGACACCACCGATTAAGCATAGTAGCATTTGACCAAGGCTTTTACTCGCTTCGCTGTTGTAACTGATATGGAACAAATCCCTAACCAAGTGATCTCTTATGCCACTGAGATCTATCCCCTTTAGCGACCTGTGTGTGCATGTGTGTGTGTACGCGCGTGTTCATGCATGTTCACACAAGCACTTTAAGGCAGATTTGGTGTCATAGCGCTCATAAATACAATAGCAGCCACCTTACCTTTGTATGTCAGAGGATTTCACTCAGTTGAGGGAATTCCCCTTTGTTTATGGATTAAGTGTTGGTGAAAACGGAACGCTGTAAACGATCTTCTGTATGAGGTGATGAGGACCATACGCCAAGAGACGCGTAGCCATCACCTTTGCCCTGTGTGCTTGAACTGTAGGGAGAGGCTACTGTCACTACTGGGAATCGAAGAAAAATGCTAAAGTCGAAACCGCGACTAGGATGATGCAAGAGCAGACCGCTTCTGACTGCTCCATTAGCGCACTATGCGTGACAAAAATATTGTATAATGTCGTCTCATGATCAGATATGTATGAATCCCCTCTGTTCCATTTTTCTACTGTTAAAATTCCTGAACATGAATATATTACTATTTGATGTTGTTTCCACATATTTGCATCTGTGTTGTATAATAAATAATTAATGTTTGCATTTTCCGTCCTGAAAAAGCTCCCGGCATGCCGCATAACGTCACTGTAGTCTCCGCCTCACAAAATGAAGTCAACATCACGTGGGATGATCCCTTTGTTCGTCCACAGTGCGTCGAGAGGTCAGTTCACATGTGATTTTCTTGTTCTGAAGAAATAATTTCGTTTTCGGTCCAGTTGTATAACTGCTTTCCTGAGTAATTGTGTCTTGTGCTGCTGTAAAGACCCTGTTTACATTCTGCTTAGTGTTTGCTCATTCCTTAGTCTAGAAAATGCACACCACTTTCTTTTGTTTTAACACCCAAGGGCACAATAGCTGGAGTTTACATATATCATTTGCGTCTATCATTTAGATCCTATATAAGAGAAGAATATAAAAGGACGTGGTGTATAAGGCTTTCGTCACTTTTCTTCTGGTTTATGAGTTGAGTCTGCCCTAGAGAAATCAATCGTTTACAAAACGCAAACACCTTTTGTTTTCTCTATCTCTTATGGCATTGCCGATCTTCTAGATCGTTACCATGACATGGCCAAGTTCACATTAGCACGTCCTACTGGGCGTCTGGGGCAGAAAATATTATCAATGACACTACTTCGTCGAGTAGAGTTCAAATATCATCATCATAACTGGAAGCATACGCCGGTCAGCTCGTCGCTTCACAAATATAACGCTATTCGCTACGTTTTTTCCAAGGAAGCATCCCCTTCGTCTTCACCAAGGGCTATATTGTGGAGACAACTCTGTGGGTGAGATCAACATCAGGGAAGTGTGCTATATCCCCATTCACGTCGATACAATGTTCATAATTTATGGAGTAGTCGCTGGTTTTCATACAAAGTAATCCAAATGACACTGCATGATTCTTCGAAGGCACTTGGTACCAAACACATAGAGAAGCTTCTTCGAGTCAACATTCAGTATTCATGTTTCATGGCCGTAAAGCAAGACAGGGACCAAAAAGCGACTTGAAGATTCGTATATCAGTCATCCATAGACATCGACAATACCATAAATTCTGATTAAGTCCATACCACACCAGATCATGCCATTCCTGCAATAGACTTTCTGGCATGACCCGTCACCGCTGTGCATTGCACTACTAGGATATGTGAGCTTTTGCAGCCTTTAATTGTCCTCGCCACATGAATGGGCAAACTGAACTGTCATCCAGTAAGCCTCCAAAACACCTAGGCCTTAATCTTGGTCCAGGAAACCTGAAGTTCCAGCAGTATTGCCTCCCTGTACTGAGTCGAGGACTATAAACAGGGCCTTCAACAACTCCACTTGAACATAACATCATAAGCAAAGATGAGGTAATTGCACTGGGTGATCGATAAATCTGTCCAATACCAGTCTTCGCAGGTGTTGAAAAGTGTTGGGTCCTACCTCACTCTTGAGTCTTGAATTAACAGAAGAGAATCCGGACACACCACCTCTGCACTTCACAACACTTTCTGTCACCCGCAGGAAACCCAAGAACCCGCAAAAGATCAAACTTTTTCTTAAGATTAAATTAGGCTACAAAAAACTCCAACTGAAACTCGCGTCAGCACTCCACAAAAACATAAAGCTCTAGATTTCGATCAATTCTTGAATTACCGGATGTGAAACCAAGCTGCTTAGGCCTCTGGAACTTAACAGGTGGAAGCGAATTCATGCCCACAGTTGATTAACGGTAATCTTACCTGGCACACTGGGTGATGTTATACCATAGTAATTACTCTTGTCTTGTTGGTCCCCATTCCTCTTCCTGAGGGAATGAGTCCGGTTCTGCAAAACAGTAGACACCCTCGCATGCAATCCACGGATCATGGCTTCACCTCTGGCTTTTAGCAACTCTGTGCTGGTGTTGCAAATACCAACCACTTTCCCGCCCTTTAATTTAGTTAGAGGACGGTAAGGAGTAGAAGTGCAGAGGTAATTATTAAACTCTATCTAGCGATAGTTAGACCCATCCTTGACTATGCGGTACAGTTTTGGTCTCCGTCCTGCAGAATGGACATCAATTCACTAGAATCAGTACAGAGAAGAATGACCAAAATGATACATGGACTCTCTACACTCTCTGGAAAGATGCAGAGTGCGGGGTGATCTAATAGAAGTGTTCAAGTGCAAACAAGGTCATCATAATAAAACAACAGGGCAGGACTCGCAGTAATGGGTATAAACTGGACAAATTTAGATTTAAGAAGGAAATAGGCAAGAATTGCTTTACTAATAGGGTGGTCGATGAATGGAATAAACTTAGTAACCATGTAGTAAGCGCTGAAACTATCAGTTGTTTTAAAAAACGATTAGACAACTTTATGGATGGGGATGACAGGTGGTGATGGATACGGAGCTGCCCAGTGTAGGCCTTATGGTCTTTTGCAGTCTCCTTTATTCTTATGTTCTTATGTTTTTAAATAGAATTTCATCTATCAGTGGATCAGAAATCACCATCAGAACATCAGGTGGGGGAAGCTGACCGCTCAGAGAGTCAGTCATGTACAACTTCTCAAAGAATCCCAGTGGACTCTACTACCATCCATATCTGACGCTAGTTGTGCATCGTTTGTTTGGAGAGACTCATCTGAATCCCAGATTTAGATCGCGTTTCTTCAGGGCTCAGTAACCAGGTCTGAGCTCATTCGCACTGAAATAGCCCTCGAATACTGTGTTCTAAACATAAACAACAGCATATTTCGTATATTTATACAAAACTAGATGTCCCCAACCTCAGTTTATGCACTAAGATGCCCGCCTATGAAGACATCAATGGCGTCAAGTTTCGTTCGATGGGTCATGAAACATGTTATTGTGAACTGGGACTTAATCAAGCAATGTTTTGGTCAGCATTTATTCTAGTTTTAACTATCAACTTTGTCAAACGCTGAAATTAGCATATGCACTTTTTTACGCAGCCGTGATAAACCAACATTTGCACGACTTTCTCAGATCTCCATCATAAACTCTTCCAATGATAGGATTAACTTACGTTTTGTACTTTTTTCTTTCAAACTGATGCAAGAGTAAGGTATTGTTATATTGTTCCTGATTGCTCTTCAAGGTACGTCCTGTCCTATGCTGAAGCACATTTATCATTTCGAGGAATCCACCACGCCGCCTTAGCAGATCTCAAAGCGTGCACAAACTATTCCTTCATTGTGAGCGCTCTTTCCCCTTCAGGCCACATGGGGCCCTTCGCAGAGACCATTGCGCCCACGGATGATGCTGGTAAGACCCTTTTGATGCTGCAAGTACAGTTTGTGAATCATTCTAGATTAATTTTACAACTTTGATTTCTGTACGGGATTGTTGGTAAGATGATGCTGCCAAATGTGTACTCAGAGTGTTATATGTAGTTGTTTCGACACATAAAACTAGGTTTGTCAGGGTTTGTATGCTTTTCTGTAGGAGTCTTGTACTTATATCTGAGCATATGTGTCTTTCTTTTTCGTGTGTACTGATATCACAGAATATTTTCTATTGTAACCAAATATGTAATAGTCAACTGTTCCTCTTAGGTGTACTGAACTTTAACCTACTTGTATATGAACACAATTTTTAATGTAAATAAACTATAGATTCATATGTTTAAGTGAGCGTAAGTATGCATGTACAAGAGTCCTCCTTTAAAGCCTTTGACAAAATATACATTTCTTCGTACTTCTCACAATTCCCTCAATGACTGAGGCTATTCTTATTCTTCAGAACCAATGAATTTGGTATCTCTCGACTTATCGGAAGAAAAAACGGATTCATTGACGGCGTCATGGGAGGTCTTTCCAGAGGACAACTGTGCTAGGTCCTTCCGTCTATGTTACCATGACTCGATTCACCCGGTGGACGAATGTCGTGACGTCATGGGATCGGAAGACGTGCTGGAGGACCTTTTGCCCTGCATGGACTACACTGTCTTCGTGGCCGGTGTGTCATACTCGGGATTTGAGAGCAACTACACGACGGCAGAAACAAGGACCAAAGATATCGGTATATCATGGGCACCCGTTGGTTTCATTTAGCCATTTATGAACAAACAAATGGACTAAGAAATAACAGCATACAGGAGCATAGGCAATGTTTTCTTTTTTATATCTCTTATGTATAATAGGTACAGAAGGAGTTTTTTTTTTAACAATCTCGATTCAGCTATCTCGAGGGAAAAACAATTCTGATTAAATTGTTTGTATCATAGGGAATTATGATATTATTTCAACTATTATGCTTCTAATTTTCACGGATTTCTTGGTTAATCCTCTTACTGTCCATTAGGACGAACTGAACACCTTTAAAGTCTCTTCTTGCCGATACCAGGCTCAGAGAAACCTTTGGTTGTTAAAGGAATACAAAGTAAATTTGATTCGGCCGTCTTGATCAAGAAACATTTACTTCACATCTGCCATGTAGTTTTAGCTGCAGAGTATAAATGCTATTCGATACCGTAGTGATCAACCCGTTTTTATTTTTTTTTCTCTCCAGAACCAAGTCCACCTCAGGATGTATCCGTGATGGCTGTTGGCAACCACACTATCGACATCTCTTGGCACCAACCCGATTTAAACCCACAGTGCGTACATGAATACCAGCTTGACATAGTCAACGAGGGTGGTATGAAAAGCTATGGTTACAGAAGTAACAGTAGCATTAGCGAGGGTTTTGATGGACTTGATGCCTGCACATTCTACACTCTCTTGATCCGGTCCGTGTCCTTGGAATCGCTCTACAGCCCCTGGGTTTCGATTAACGCCACCACACTCGAAGACCTCCCGAGCGAACCGCGCGAGTTTCAGCTCAAGAAGGCCGCTCAGAAATATTTGACGCTGAAGTGGTGGGAGCCCGAGGAGAACCACGGATGTGTCCTGCAGTACCACCTCACATGGATCGGTAGTGACGAATCCTCGTCGTCTATGAACATCGTGTCTCCCATCCCAGGCGTCCCTCTCCCCTTCGAAATCGAGACACAGGTTCTGGGGCTGTCACCCTGTGTCAGCTACGGGTTCAAGTTGTCGGCTTTGACACCAAGTGGTGAGTTTGGAGCAGAAGCTGAACTCTCGGCGTCAACCCTGTGCTAGGTATGACTGTGGTGCGTTTAGGTATTGCTAGGTTGTCATGTTTACCTCGTACGAACGGAATCCGAAGATGGGGATATTGGTTTTGGTCGAATTTTCGGGTTTGCTTCTTTGGTTGTTATCAACATGACACTAACACGGATTGATCAACTGACACAAACTTTTTAGGAGAAAGGGTAATGTCTTATACATGACTCCATCAAATTGTGGAAGTGGGTCAAGTGAAATTAGGATTTTGACGGTAACCTCTAAAATAATATTCCGATTTACTCCAAACTGTAATTAGAATCCTGTCAATCACAAAAGTGGAATTGCGTAGTTGATTTTTTTTTTTTTTTTTTTTATGGTCAGAATCAAGGTTTTTGGGAGTGAGGGTCATCGTAGCACTGAAGTAATTGCTACTGGGCGAGCTTACTATTAATTATTCTTTGTGCCTGACACCAATTAGTGGTAGGTATCTTCTATACAATGTAATCCTTCACGAGTATATGTAAATATATGTCTCAAACTCAAATGTATCATAATTTCATTTTAACCCAAATTAAAATCCACTTATAGCTACTATCTTACCCATTAAAGAATCATAACTTATTACTGACCATAAACTCTGGAAAATCATGTGGTGCATATTCACTAGGATTTGATATTATAACTACTACTGAATCCTAGATTAATATGGTGTATAGACATTTCCTTTCGCAAATCGAGACAGAGGGATATAGGCTACCTCACTAGGATAGGCTACCTCACAGGACGGGGGAGGAATAGTACTTTCGTATAAAACGCAGCTAAATACATTATAAACAACTCGATTAAGGATGAGCATGGAATCTATTTGGGTGAATATTTAATTAAAGGCAGGAATGAGAAACTAATTCTCGGGCTTCTCTACAGACCTCCTTACCCTAGTATAGAACGGACTAAATCCCGTTTCGACAAATTCGAAGGGCGTCCTAAAACAAAATCACGTGATCATAGAAAATTTTAACTATGAGGACATTGGCCGGGAAAATCTTAGTAAGATATCAAGAAGTTTTTTTTTTTTTTTTTTTTTTTTTTTTTTTTTTTTTTTTTTTTTTTTTTTTTTTTTTTTTTTTTTTTTTTTTTTTTTTTTTTTGTGTATAATGTTGTGCAAGACAATTTCTCAAAATACTTTATCATTGAGCCTACGAAGGGAGAGAATATTTTCGACCTACTGATGACAAACAATGACGATATAATAAGAAACCTTCAAGTGGGTGTTAGACTAGGTTCTAGCGATCATCAAGAAAAAAAAAATTAGCCTTAAACGGGAAGAATTGAACATAATAACATATTAGTACATTATACTAATTACTCACTTTCGGAGAACAGGCAAAAGTAAAAAGATCCGTATATTTCGATCAATATCTGTGATCCTCTTCACCAGATGTGATTACAGAGTGGAGAAAAGCATGCATATATACAAAAGTATATATACATGTGTGGAGAGAAACATGTATATATACTTTTGTATATATACATGCTTTTCTCCATTCTGTTATCACATCTGCTGAAGAGGATCACAGATAGTGATCGAAATATACGGATATTTTTACTTTCGCCTATTCTTCTCCGAAAGTGGGTCATTAGTATAATTGTTAGCTTCACTGCTACCAACACTTCAGTTCCCTTCAGTGAAATTGTAATTCACTTACAACTTTCTTCACTTTCTTTCTATAATTTGTAGTATGGTAAGTCACTCGTCTCAAGGCCCCTTGCCACTCTCGTAGTGTAAGTTTTTATTCAAGTTCCATTATTCAGTTCGAAGGTGAAATAAACGTATTTTTCTTTTCTCTTTTCTTCCGAAATAAATCACACTTGGTTATTCAAGATACACCAAGGGACTCCCACCTGGGATCCTCTTACATCCACCAACCAATGTTTATAAATACAAGACGGTAAGCTAGAATAAGCAA
This sequence comes from Oratosquilla oratoria, assembly GCF_046742065.1. Taxonomy (NCBI): domain Eukaryota; kingdom Metazoa; phylum Arthropoda; class Malacostraca; order Stomatopoda; family Squillidae; genus Oratosquilla; species Oratosquilla oratoria. The sequence goes on from NC_134797.1 coordinate 59,327,302, forward strand.
TTCAGCAACTTGCCGTCGGCCATTGTATCATAACAACTGGGTAAAATCTATATATCGTTTCACCTACCCCTCGATCTACCTAAATGTCTACCTCTATCTACCGGCCTCTTACAGGGTTCGGCAGCTACCTTGGTCGTCCCGACCAATGATATCTGCTACCCTCTTACAGGGCTCGTTAGTACATACTTGGAAATAATCATATATTCAAGAAGCTAATCTAACCTTGCAATTGGTAAAATGGCATCAGTAAAACACATCAAACATATACATATCAAAGATATAAGCAACCCTCCAAAATGCGCAGTGATAATTCAGCAGAATAATGGTAAATAACATACATATCTAATTAATAAAGCATCTCCCAAATTACTTTGCAATATGAAATAATTTGCAAACATATTTGCAAAACTCACTACTTTAGTGTCTCTTCTTGCATTCCAATTATTTTTTGTTAACGCACTTAATATTTTTTCCCCTCAAAGAAACACTCTGTAAGAGGCCGGTAGATAGAGGTAGACATTTAGGTAGATAGAAGGGTACGTGGAGAGGAATGTAAATTTTATAGTAATTTTATATTCAAATGTTATGATACAATGGCCGACTGCAAGTTGCAGAGTTGCAGAGTTGTAGAGTTACCGTCTTATATTGTAAACATTGGTTAGGGTAGGCGCTGACGTTACGAAATGTAAACATGAAGTCGTTCTGCCGCGACAAACTGCTTGCGTAAACAATGTCGCTTGAGACAGTATAACAGTTTTCTGATTGGAGAATAAGGTGGAGGAGGAGAAAAATGATTGGTGCATGGAGGTAAAGTCACGCCCTTAAAGGGTGGTACTTATTTGAAAAGTAAAAAGATACTGGTTGAATTAAATAGTGACGCCGGAGCAGAAGTGGCTAAGTGGGATGAACAGGGATCCCGGGTGGGAGCCCCTTGGTGTAATTTGAACCAAGTGTATTACTAGGAAGAAGGAAAATAAGAAAAATCAATATCATTTAATTCCCCTTCATTATTGAATAATGGAACTTGACTAAAAACTTACACTACGAGAGTGGCATGGGGCCTTGAGACGAGTGACTTACCATACTATAAATATAGAAAGGAAGTGAAGAAAATTGTAAGTGAATTACAATTTCACTGAAGGGAACTGAAGTGTTAGTAGCAGCGAAGCTAACAGTGGCGGCAGCTAGGGATGAACTTTCTCTGAAGAGAATACAAGGCTGGTGCAGGCAGCAAACTACAAGACTGAGGCAAGATAAGTTTACGGGTACACCAATCTACAGTGCACGTTACCATAACCACGCGGTGCACAACCACAACCACGTATATGCTGAATCCAAGGGACAAGACGAGGAACGAGGGGTCTACAACACTGCGAGCAACTAGTACGAGCGGAATAAGGCGATCGTCTACAAGACGATCTTCAAGGCAGTGAGCGACGAGCCTGATGAACGACGAGGCTGACGAACGACGAGGCTGACGAGGTACGTCGAGGTTGATGTCCGCAAAGAAGACTACGTGGAGACAGTCAAGCCAGATCAACTACTGAAGGTATGAATAACACAGCTCTTAGGCATGAGGTTCATACCTCCAATATTAATATTCCCAAATTTACCGGGTATGAAGACACTTTAGGAGTTAATAAGTTCCTTAACCAAATAGACACAACAATTGTGAGCAAAAATATAACGGATGAAAAAAGGAAAATAGAGAAATTTTAAAGGAAAATATAGAGCCTGAGAAGGGTAGAGCTAGGTTTATCACAAATTTCCAGCAAATGGAAGATATCAACCAGTATCAATATCATACGAAAATCGATTAAAATATATGAATCTGTTTTCCCTAAAAAAAAAAAAGCGTAGACTCAAAGGTGACTTGATACAGGTCTTTAAAATTCTAAAGGGAATTGACAACATCAAAAGTGAAAAAATGTTCACATTGGATGAGAATCAGACAAGAAACAATGGTCTCGAAATGTCCGGAAATAGATTCCATTTGGAAGTAGGTAGAGACAACTTTGCCAACCGTGTAGTTAATTAATCGAATAAACTTCCTGCACAGGTAGTGCAATGTAGTTCAGTTCGAAGCTTTAAGAATCATTTAGATAAACACCTAAGCAAGATGCTGTAATGATTATAATTTATTTTATATATATATATATATTTTTTTTTTGTCGTCATTTGTCTGTTTTATTTTCATTTATTATTAGTTATATGTTAATTTACTATTATTTACTATTTACCTATTTGTTTATTATTTAACTATACCTATGCATTTATTGGTGTATTTTATTTGTTATTTACTTTATTATAGTTTTTGCTTATTAATTTATTATTATTATTATTATTATTTTCGCATCCGACCTAGATATGGACCAAAAGGTCTCCTGTCGGCATGCTCCGCCTTTGTAATCCTTTGAAGCCTATAAGAAACCATTCATTAAACATTTTAGGTCAAAATGTGATCAGGATCCTATCAGGTTTTTGGTTAGAATGATCAAAGAAGTTAGAACAAGTGAATCAGACACTGAATACTTAGCTAGATTAGATAGATGGTCAAAAGACATGAATTCTATCTTGAAAGATTCAGATTGGATAGAAAAATCTAGTGACAAAATGAAAGTTTCTCAGGTAATAAAATTGATCACATTTGGATTGTTGACTAAAGATAGTGATGATTTAACGGCAGAAAAAATGTATAAAGATATCAAGTCAAATATGAATTTAGGGGAGGTAGATTATCTAATGCAAGGGTACAGTGAGACCAGAATCATAGATCAATTTGTGATGACAGTGGGACAACAGAGGACCTCTAGAGGAGAGTTTAAGAAAACAGAATTAGGACATAGACAGAAAGTTACAAGTCCATCCAGGGATACTAGAATTATATGTTTTAATTGTTATACTTGGGGACACAAAGCACAAGACTGTTATTATGGAATTATTTGTAGAAATTGCAAATATGAGGGTCATGATGAGTATCAGTGTAGAAACCCATCTTTTTGTAAGTATCACCAAAAAATAGGCCATAAAACCCATGAATGTAGACATTTTCGTATGCACCAGGAAACAAGACGAAAAACCCCTAGACACAGAATAAACCAATATTCTAGAACTCCCCACATATATACAAATAGAAAGTATAAGAGTGATAGAAAGGTGAAAGAAAACTCCTTCATCAAAGATAGTCATAAACTGACAATTACAATTGGAAAGACTTCTGTAGGACCTCTCATTGCTGGTAGAGTGTTCAATAAGCCTATTCAAATATCTATTGATACAGGATCTGTAGTTAATGTTATAACCAGTACAGTTTTAAACCAGTTGAAACCAGGAGTGAAAATATTGGAACCAATCCATTACTCATTGCAAGGAGTAACTGAAAATCAATTAAAAACATTAGGTAAGGTTGAACTAGAAGTTATCTTATATACAAATGAACATTTGCACATTCCAGTGATAGATGTAGAAGAATATGTTTTTCCAGGAGATTTATTGATAGGATTTGCAACTATGAGAAAAGAGAACATGGTGATATGTCCTGCTGACTTAGAGATCTTAGTGAAATCACAGTTAATCACATTTTTAAATCAACCAAACTTAAGACCAGTGACAGGAATAGACCTGTCCTAGGTCGTGACAGTGAGTCAGAAACGTGATCAGCCCGGAGGTCATTAACGAGATCAGGGGTCTAGATCTAAGTCATGCCACCTGAGATGGAAAGGAACTTTCAAGTAAGGTCGATAAAGAGGTCAGCCAGGAGGTCATTAACGAGGTCAGGGGTCTAGATCTAAGTCATGTCACCTGAGATGGAGGGGAACTTTCAAGTAAGGTCGCTAGAGGTCAGCCTGGAGGTCAGTAACGGGGTCACCGGCCTACATGAACTGTACAATTCCCTAACCACTAAAAATCCGTGTGTCCAACGGAAATTCATGCCCTATAGAAAAAAAGGGATGGATACTAGTACATCCAAATGGATGGTGGATATGTTGAAAAAAGAGATCGGAATAAAAAGTGGATTTTATGTTAGAATGAAAAGGGGTAAAATGCATCTTAGGACTAGGAATAACGATATGGCTAGACTGGTTAAAAAGAACATGCGCACAGCGAAACGTAACTATGAAATTAATAACAGGTACCTTAGTTGTTGTGGAGTATGCATAAGAAAATTCATTTTTCTTATTTCTACATTTAATGTATTTTGTCTGAAGATGGAACATACAAAAGATCTTATTGTCATTTCGTTATAATTTCTCCTGTGGTTATGTCGTGTACGTTGCTTACTGTGAAGTAAGGCTTCTGTATATATATATATATATATATATATATATATAGAGAGAGAGAGAGAGAGAGAGAGAGAGAGAGAGAGAGAGAGAGAGAGAGAGAGAGAGAGAGAGAGAGAGAGAGAGAGAGAGAGAGTTGTGAAAAAAACAGCCTTTGTGGATGTCTATCTGAGTGAAGTCGAGGCCATTGAAGAGCGGTCCCTTCATCAGGAACAACGCGCATGCGCTCATCGCTTGTTCTGATACGTGTAAACATATTTGAGCCAACAAGAAAGTCTTTACTATCCTTAGAGGTTAGAGTCTGCTATACAGCAATAAGAAAACACATATTTCATAGATTTAGTTACGAATCGGGGGATTTATTCAGGGTTTCTTAAGGTACCCTGATCAGTTACATGAAAAACACATCAATCGTATTATTATTATATTGACCAAGGTAAAAAAAACAGTGCATTATGCCTAACAGAATATTTATATAAATACGAATACAAAAAAAATCTCAGTATGTTATAGATTTACATGAACCAGGATGACCAGACGTCTCGTATTATACGGGAGCGTCCCATATTTAAAGCATTTGTCCCTCTGCGTCCCGTATTGACCCTTCCCGGGGGCGTTTTGTCCCGTATTTCAAGATTTTAAACACTTCACGTGAAAATTTGAGAAAATTTTACATTTTACAGGTATATTGATTCAAAAGCAACAATATCTGAGTGAAATTTTATATATGTGAGCACCGAGCGGATCAGGCAGCACGGCGAGGGCGTGACTTGGCCGCTCGAGTCAGTCTCATTCACGATCACACTCTCGCCTTAAAGACACGTGGGGAGTGAGGACAAACAAATTTCTTATTTGATTTGTGAAGACAACGTCAGCACGTCATCAGACAGAAACAACAACAAAAATCAAGCGCGAAATGTACTTTTAGAGCAGAGTGGAATGATAAGGATTTTAAGCCTACAAAATACATTATACATTATCGCAAAGTTGTAATGTTTCAACGCGTGTAATGCATTGCTGTTTGAAACAAAATATACAATGGACATAGCCCTTTAAAGATAGTGAAAAAATGTACAAGTCAGTGAAGCAGGTACTGGAGCTGCGAGCTTCTTTTGTGCGCTTCACATAGCCGGTAAACAGTGTCCATATACCTTTCCAATTTAGGTGTCCCGTATTCCAGTTTTCAAAATCTGGTCACCCTGACATAAACTCAGCTGCATTCATTCACACTGTGTGGTGGCCGTGAGGTACGCCGGAAGTCCAAACTCTCCGCTTGGTGTCATGGCTGACACTTTGAACTCGTACTCGACACAAGGGGTCAGCCCCAGCACCTGGGTCTCAATCTCGAGAGGAAGAGGAATACCAGGATTGGGGGACACGATGCTCATAGACGACAATGTGCCATCACTGTCTGTCCATTGAAGGTGGTACTGCAGCGCGCACTCCTGATTATACTCCGGCTGCCACCATGTCAGAGTCAAGGACTTTTCGGCGACCTTCTTCACCCTGAACTCCCGCGGTTCACTGGGCAAATCCTCAAGGGTGGTGGCGACAGCTTGCACCCAGGGACTGTACAAATTCTCCATGTATCCGGCCCTGACCCTCATGAGATGTTGAGAACAGGGTTGGAGTCCAGAAAATACCTCTACATAAGGTACGCCTCTCTGAAATGCGACATGTCTCGTGTTGTTTTTTACCATGATGATATCAACATCGTATTCTGTGACGCACTGTGGGTTGACGTCTGGCTCATACCAAGAGACTTCGATAGAGTGTTTGTCAACGTCAACGACAGTCAAATTCTGTGGGGGATTTGGTTCTGAAAACAGAAGACTGAAATTAATTATGATGTTTTACAAACTGGCGAAAACCAAGCCCTACAGAACGAAGAGTGAAAACTTCCCTCGTATTCAGCATCTCTTACTTCAGGACGAGACTTACTTCTTAACAAATTCATAAATGATAACTATATCAGTGAGCCATAATTGCTTCAACACGTTGACGTACATCATGAATATTGTTACAAATAAGGAAGTGGAAGGGCAGAAGGCGACTTCAAGCAGCTAGGTGGGGTGGCCTTCCTGTCTGAAGGGAAGGGAAATGAAGGGAAGGTTAGGAAAGGGAAGGGAAAGGAAAAGAATTTTGTGGTGGGGAGAGGATGTTACTAATTGATGATTCTTCAAAACTACCTTCGGCCGGAGTACATCCCCTTCATCTGCTTAAAAGCTGCCTGACAGACATCGAGACAAAAACCACATAATACGTCATCGTAATGAAGGGGTTAAAGTAAAATAAGAAAAAGAATGGGAGACTCGTTCTCATACCAACGCCTTTGGTCCTTGATTGTGCCGACGTAAAGTTGCCCACGAATCCCGTCTGCGAAACGCCAGCTACAAGAACGGTGTAGTCCATGCAGGGCGAAAGGTCCTCCAGATCCGCTGTCACACCCATGACGTCCCGACACTTGTCCACCGGATGAATAGAGTCGTGGTAACAAAGACGGAAGCTGTCGACGCAGTTGTCCTCAGGAAAGACCTCCCAGGCAGCCTGCAGGGAATCAGTCTCCTCACTCGACAAGGTGAGGGAGGCCACGTCCATTGGTTCTGGTGATCAAGAAGTGGCCACTTGAACCGTCGCACTTTGAAGGAACGCGCTTTTCAAAACTCGAGCACGCGCTTATGAACACGAAGTATAATTTCAGAATACACAGGGTTTTTTTTTTTTTGTTTTGTTTTTTGTCTGTGCACTCACGCGTCTGCTAAGACGCACAAACACACACACAAAAGCAACAACAAGAGAGAACACGGAAGGGGGAGTGCAAGATCATCCTGGGAATCTCTCAAGGCTGTCCGAGAGGTATGGAGAGGCAATGAGGAAATTTAGGGAAGATCTACTCGCTCATCCTCGTCACCGACACTTCCTCATACCCAACGTCCTCCTACCACGCCACTCCACCAGGTACAACAACAAACTCGTGCCCATCAGAGCGCTATCTGTTCTCCTGCCATATAATTCCAAGCACTCGAGTTCTTCCACTGCTTTCTTTGAAGTTTTGACCTTTTCATTTCATTGACTGTCATACTGTCTTCTTCTAAAATTTGATTTCCGACGCCATGTCTTTTTTTCTTTTTTTCTTATCTGAACAATAGACATAACTTTTTATTTACAATTGATTACGTTTTTCTGAGAATTTTGGTCTCGTGTCTTGAGACTTGGAAATTAGTCCCGGGTTACATTAGTCTACAGATATATGAATGATATAGGTGCCTGTTTCAAATACTACCCCAAGGGTACTCCCCAACCCTTTGATACCGTAAAGTTATAAATCTAAGGAACTGAAATGACCTTACCTGCATCTTCGGTGGCCGCACAGCTCTCAACAAATGGGCCTATATAGCCCGATGGAGAAACAGCGCTGACAATGAAGGAGTAGTTAGTGCAAGGGCGAAGATCAGCGATGGCAGCGTGGTGACTTCCGCGAAGTGATGATTCTATCTCAGCGAAAGATAACATGTACCTGGTGGAACGAGTGAATATCATATGTCAATGATACAATGAAAAACAAAATCCTACCCTTTACAAAAGCTCAAAAATTACCTAAAGTAGGAATTACAAATGCGCACTACATCGTGGAGGAAGAAGCTGAAACAAAAAGACTCGCGACAATAAAAACCATTGGGCAAATGTAAGAATGTAAGAGGGCTCATTGACAATTCACTTGTCTTACCTTTCAGGACAGAATGGACAGATCGAATTGGTATCAAAGAAGATTATATAAATCTGACAGCTCTTACCTGTCAACGCACTGTGCATGTGAAATTGGGTCATCCCACGTGATGTTGACCTCGTCTCGAGTACTAAGAACCACGTGGACGTTCTGTGGAGCTCCAGGAGCTATCAAGGTCATGATGCATAATTAGGTATCATGTACGGAGGTTTGTGTAGTGATTTTCAGTTGGTGATATAATGTATAAGATAGTAGATATTGCCACAATAATTCTATTCAGCTTAGAAGGACTGATGGTCACTTGTCAGTAAAGGGTTAGGACAGGAGGTTGCAAAAAAAATCCTTGAATCAGTTATGGAAAAAGTATTTAGCAAAATGTAAGGATCTCTTTTGCTTGCACGGACTTGGAGAATGCGTGTGACGGAGTCAACACATGTCCACCTCGTTCTGTTTTCCTTACCTGCTTCTCCAGTGTTGGTACTGAATCTGAGTGGAGGACTATTGAATCCCAAGGGTGACACTGTCTTGATGTCCACTACATAGACGCTACAAGGTTCGAGTCCAAGCATCGTGTAAGACCTTCCTCCCGTTCTCTCACACAATATCATCGTCTCGGCCCCAATTGGATGATAGCAGACCTGGGGAAATTGGAGACAAAGAATTAGGCCAACATTGCAAAAGACGGAATGTGAGCTTAGGCACAGATTATAATTATTCATTTTGAGCTTAGTAAGCTCGCTGGCTGAGGGAGCTAGGGCGTCGTTACTTGCAGCGAAAGTCGAGAGGGGGGGGGCTCGAACTCAGCCACCGGCGAAATTGAAGCAATGGCATGGATCATTAAATTCCACGCCACAAAGTTCTCTGTGAGGGGCACCGTAATAACTTCCCGATTGGGGGGGGTTGTGACGTTAAAAAAAAAAAATTGAGCCTATCCTATGGTACACACGTTTCCCATTTTTTGTCCTTTTTCAGAAACAATGTATCATGTTTTGTATTTTTCTAAACACATTGTTATCATACAACCTGATAGTACTAAACACACAAAAGAAAAAACTAAGGTGACCATACGTTTTTATACGAGTTGCCATGCACTAAAGTTTTATTTTTTGTACTTCTTTAAATTTCCAAATTATATTTCTTCCTTTTTAAACTATATTGCTGCAATAAAGACTTATAATGTTAAAACAATCTCTCATGATGTTTCTAGGCTAGGAAAGAAGGATGAGCGCCGCTTTGGGTTTTCCATTGATGTCTTTGATAGGTTAAATGTTCTTGCTGGACTCCATTGATCTTGCGCTTATGGATGACGAATCTTTTTTTCTTGTCCTGACTGGCACTGACTAAATTCATACCTAATACAATCAGCCTATTCATTTCACATTGATACGATTGATCAAGCCTCCGCGAATGAATAATCTGTTCTACCAAGTACCACTTTTGAAGGATGTTTGTGTCACCTGTGCATTTCGACAGCACTCATTCCATCTCCATTGTATCGCCAAGACTCCCATCCTCAGTTTCTCATGCGTGTCGTCGTCGTGTTTTTTTGACGACGACCCCAACCTGGCGTCGCCTCTCAAGAACGCCGTTTTGCTTCGCCACAAGTTTAGCCGTGCCACCGGACGTGATGGCACGACTGAAGGGTTACATTTGAATTAATGCAAAGAGCTCTAAAACGTTGCCCCTCCCTTGCAAAAGCTTTCTGAGACTCGCCTCATACTGACTGACGCACATCTTGTTCTGGGTCTGCCATTCGATGACCACCGAAGTCTCAGTCGACTCCACAACGACGCCGTTCTCAGGAGGCGTTGGCTCTGAGGAGAAGATTCATAATTCGTGAGACTGACATGGGGACTTAGACAAACGCAAAGAGCGATATAAAAAAAGAAAATACGACCGAGGAAGATGCTTCTCAATTTTCAAGGAAAGTTTAGATCCACGAGTTAAGCGCACATATATCAGACGATATTATCTTTATTCGTCATAGAAATGAAATGAAGAAAGTAGAAATTAGAGAACGTGAAGAGGGTAAGATTACTTAGAATATATATATAGAGAGAGAAATAGGAAGAAATAGGAAAGGAGAGAGAGACGGGGTAGGAAGTTGTTTACTGTATGGAGGAGGGGAATATACCTGAGGATTGGATGACTGCTTGAATAGTTCCACTTTACAAAGGTGAAGAAGCCCAAGAATGAGGTAGATGGATGGATGGTGTGAAGGGGACATTGGTTAATAGTGGAATGTCTCTTAATCAGGTAAAGGAGAATGGGGCAAAAGATAGGTGAGAATGAAGAGTGGTGGTGAATAGATAGTAAACTGACGTGGCCCGAAGGGCTTTCTCCTTGTCTTCTCTAAATACTCGTGAGTGGACGAAGGAACTGTGTCTTGCTGCATTGCTTCTGACCCGGCAGCGGCGGGAAACAAGGATATCCCTTTATCCACAAGGAGCCAAGATTAAAGGGAACACAAATGGGTGTATGCTTTGGTTGACTACTTTCCTTATAAGGGTGAAGAGGGCTTTTGCTCTATTGATAGATAGGTAGAGTTTCTGTAGATGGTTATGGCATGGTATCTTTTACTCCTTTTCAACAAATACCGGTCAGAATCCTATTTTCCTATTTTGTAATTGCTATACATCTCATCAGTCATCATCATTAATGTTTTCATAGTCATAACAAAAATCTTTAATACTGCCTACTTTATCCTAATGAGTTATTACGAAAATATATATCTCTTTACCTGGGCACAGGATTGCCTCACTACCTACCTTGGTCAAGCGTAGCGGCATTGGTGTAAGCTGCCTTGCCCACCTTGTCCTCTCCCTGAACGTAGAAGTGAGGAGACAACTGGAACTGATGTTCCATGCACGGGTCCAGCGTCGTCACGTTCTGACAACACGAAGCCTAGAGGGTGGAGAAGGTGGTACTTAGAGACAACTTGCATTTGTATTCCGTCGCTAATAACTAATATTTCTATCCCTGGAGACAAAAGGTAGATTCTTGGATGTGGCCACTGAAAGTTTGAAGGAGTATGGCAAGAGCGAGGGAGAGTAGAAGTTAACTAGATTAGTCTTCAACCGTAAAAGAATGATATGTGTATCTGGTCCGCAAGGGTGCCACTCAAGTCTTTAAGATATTGACTATAAAGATTATGAGGTCAATGCCCTACATTGGTTGATAGGTAACTTTAACACTATTCCACCATGAAAATAAAAGGAATGCCTACTGAATGACTGAAGTTCATTGTGTGCATTAATCTACTTTGGGCAATAATGATCATACATGTGTCAGTGTTAATCCTACTTGTACATGCATTAACGAAAAAATATCAAGAAGGAATGGTATGAGCTTGACCGTCCACGATTATTCAAGGAAGGCAGCCACTTACTTCTTTACATCTAGACTCAACGATAAGATCGTTGTCAACAATCATCGTGTATTTGTGGAGCTCGAACTTCGTCGGTGTGATTTTCCAACACACGAGTACCCAGGTCTCTCCGACTTCCTTGGCTTCCAATTCATAGACAGTCCCTGTTTTTTAGAGAGGATCTAAATCAGTGAGTTTCTGTCACAGTGTATCCCGATTTTGACAGTACGCTCTGATAACTTATCTCCGCCCACTACTCAGTGTCCTGATGTTTACCTCCGAGTAGTCCCATGTCGATCCTACACTTGCCCACGTTGCCCATTTGGTCGATCCCGACCAGGTCGACCTGCGTGGTGCAGCAAGTGGCCTCGTAGGATATCGTGACGGGATTCGTCGTTCCAGGAGTGAAGGTAGACACGTTGTTCTTGAGTCCGAAGGGCCGAGAGTATACCGAGGTTAGACCTAAACATAAGATGATACGTACAGTTAACTACAGTAAGAATATTAGAGAGGTATTTGATGTGCGTGTATACATATATATATATATATATATATATATACATATATATATATATATATGTATATATATATATATATATGTATATATATATATGTATATACATATGTATGTATATACATATGTATGTATATATATATATATGTATATATATATGTATATATATATACATATATATATATATGTATATATATATATATATATATATATAAGTAGTGTAGAAGTTATAAGGTGGAGAATATTCCTTTACATTTTGTGAAGTATTACAGCGGGAGGCCGTACAGGCTCGGGAACCCCCACGGTGAATGGGTTAATCCCACAGGCACCGGAAAGGCGCTAAGGAAATTGATGCAACAGCCCGGGAGGGACTCAAAGAAAGACAAAGGATGTCGGGATGAGAACCAGGTGGGGAAGGAGGTGCAGAGGAAGATGAAGAAAGCTAGAAAAGAAGATGGACCCACCTGATTCCTTGTCGACCAGGAATGCTCGCGCGTTCCAGGTGATGTCAGAGCAGATGCCATTAAGGTTGTATCCCTCGCATCTGGTACTGGTAGACTCCAGTTGGCAGGAAGGCGGAATCGTGTCCCTCACCTGCAATGGAGTCATTTGTTGTTAAATGGAGAAGTTTCAGCGGCATCTTAACCCCCCCCCCCCTCCCACTCACACCGTCGTAGTTGGTTCGAGGTCTGGAACTCCTTTCGATATTTGTTTCCTCGCTTGGCCCGAAAGCCAAATGAAATGTGTGTATGTATGTATGTATGTATGTATGTATGTATGTATGTATGTATGTATGTATGTATGTATGTATGTATGTATGTATGTCTATAAATATTCAATATGTATGAAGATTTGGAGTCTGGGATCCATCTCGAAGGGGGAAGCGTAAACACCAGACTCAGTGAGGGAGGTTTATTTCCCGACGTTTATATCCTAGTCCTCGTCAGGGGTATGATGGGATAAAGTGTTCAAAAAGTTCTTTATATTACTCGCTGCTGGAACTGAAGAAGGTAACCTGTATAGCGGAGGCTGCCCAAGTTCTCTCCCCGCCCCGTGTCAGCGAGTACCAGGTACCTGCATGCCTCAAAAGACAAGTGCTCACAAATATTCTTACAATCTTAAATCCACTCTCACCAATTCATTCACATGTGTTCACCTGCAAATATATGTGTGTATATCTAAATCGAGAGTAACATTTACTATTTAGTCTGTGTAAATAAATTTCCGGGATGTAAAATAGTAAATAAACACAATAGTAAATGTTTATCTCGCATTAGTGTATATGGAACTGGTAGTGGTGAAACAAGGAGGAGAGGGAGACTTTTTGGATCTAAATAAATGAGTGTTTAGAGACTTTCGGGGGAATGTAAATGTAGCTGTGTTGGAGGTTTTAATACTACAGTATGGGGTGAGCCAATATATGGAGTAGTTGGGAGGTCTGAGGTGGCATGTAAGAATCTTTCTACTGCCGTTCAAACTCAGATTAATTTTCTAAAAGGCATGCGGTTGGAGCCGTCACATTTGCTCAATGTGGTCGTACACCCTATGTGAATGGCAGTCACCAGTGAATACCATTCATCATTATCAAGATTATCGAAATACACACATTCTTGAAAGTGAAGAAATACGTATAAGAGTATTTCTGACCTTTGGCAATACTGTGAACTAGGCGATAGAGCTGTGTTAAGATTATCGAAAGACACACACATTCTTGAAAGTGAAGAAATATGTATAAAAGTATTTCTGACCTTTGGCAATACTGTGAACTGGGCGATAGCTGTGTTCAAGTTATGGGGTTCATCCTTGCTCTTGGCTGTGACACTGACGGTGCTAACTGTGCCCACCTCAGCGTTTTCGGGAACTTGAAACTCAGCCGCTACCCTCTCTGTGCCATTTGTCGGAAGATGAATCCTGACATCGAGAAAGAGGAAAAGAAGACGATATGAAGGGGTGATTGTGCCTACTACACCGTGGGAGCAAATAATAGGAGTTTAAAGAAGTGGAAAGAAGATATCTGAATGTGTTTGAGATGAGATGCTTGACAAGTGTGGTTACGAGGATGGATAGGGTGAGAAATGAGGAGGTGGGGAGGAGAGTGAGGTTGGAAAGAGACTTTTCAGGTAGACCTGATCAAAGAATACTAGGATGGCTTAAACACATGGTATGAATGAGTGAAGAAAGACTAGCAAAAAGAGTGTGGAAGGCAAAGGTAGGTGAATTGAACTTGATGAAAAGACCAAGAATGAAGTGGATGGAGTGAACTTGAGAGGAAGACCGATAATGAGGTGGATGGATGGGCTGAAGATGGCCTTGGGTAAAAGGGGAAATGTCTGTTGAACAGGAGGAGAAAAGGCAAGAGGTAAGTATGAGTGGGAAATGGTTGTGAATGGAAGATAAACAGACGCAACCGGTGGGATATTTTCTCGAATTCTCTAATTATTCGTGAGTA
>NC_134797.1:59346638-59361638 GCF_046742065.1 Oratosquilla oratoria
GGATTAATAACAGGATTGAATGAGCTGAATGATTATTTGAAAGAAAAAGAACCGGACATAATGGGAATTGTAGAAACAAAATTAAAAGGCCCACTACCACCCAACAGTGTAGGACATGATGCATACAATTATTGGATTAGAAACAGAGAGAAAAAGCAAGGGGGTGGAGTTATGTTCCTGACTAAGAAGGATATAAACGTGAAAGGTGTCATATATGGAAAGAATACAGTAGAGATGATTATGATAGAAGTGGAAGACAGAGATAAGAAGAGCAGAAAATTTGTGATCAATTATGTGCCTCCAAAAACAGCCTCATGGGAGGAGAGTGAATATAAAAGTATGTTAGAGGACACAAAGATAGCATTAACTAAAATAATGGAAGACGGAGGAAGAATAGTTATGATGGGCGACTTTAATTGCAAAGAAATCTGCTGGGAAGAAATGACAGTAAAGAGTGGTGATGACTCATGGGGAAATGCTCTACTTGAGATGATTACTGACCATTCAATGACACAATGGATACAAGAGAACACTAGGTATAGAAATGAAGAAGAACCATCGAGGCTAGACTTAATAATTACATCTGAACCTAGAATAGTGGACAAGATTGAATATAAAACACCAATAGGTAAAAGTGACCACATATTGATTGAACTGGAACTTAATGAAGAAAAATATATGAAAAGAAATGAACAATATAGAAAAGGAAGAATGATGTATGAAAAAACAAACTTTGATAAAATAAGAGAATTCTTCCAACAAGAAAACTGGGAAGAAATATACAAAGAAGAAACATCAGTGGAAGAGAAATGGAATATTTTGACAACAATTTACAAAAAAGGAGTGGAAAAGTATGTCCCAAGACAAAAACAAGAAAAAGAATATGTAAAATGCTGGTACAACAAAAGTTGTAGGGAGTTAAAAGACAAAAGAGACAAAGCCTGGACCAGATGGAAAAAAGACAGAAGACCTGAAAAATGGAAAATATATACTGGTTATAGAAATGAATATGTACAAAAGCGCAGAGAGGAAAAAAGAAAATATGAAAAAGATGTTATAGAAAAGTGTAAAGATCAACCAAAACTATTCTACAGATTTGTAAACAATAAACTGAAAAACAAACAAGACTTGGAGAAATTAAGATAAGGGGGAGTTGAATACACTGAGGAAATGGAAATGGCAGAAATTATGAACAAACATTTTAAATCAGTGTTTACAAGGGAAAATATACAACCTGAAGAGATTGAGTGGAAAGAAAAAGTCCCCCCTATGGAAGAAATAGAAGTAACAAAGAATGAAATATTGACACACTTGGGTAATTTTGATGTCAGAAAATCGCATGGGCCAGATGAAATAGCAAACTGGATTCTGAAAGAATGCAGGAATGAACTGGCAGACAAAATACATAGCATAATAAGCAGTTCCTTAAAAGAAGGAAAAGTTCCAGAAGATTGGAAAAAAGCAAATATAGTACCTATATATAAAGGAGGAAATAAAGAAGAACCTACCAACTATAGACCAGTCTCTCTAACAAGTACAATAGCAAAAATTTGTGAAAGAATTATCAAAAGTAGATGGGTAAAATACTTGGAAAAAAACAACGTACTAAATCCAAGGCAATTTGGATTCAGACAAGGACGATCATGCGTCACCAATTTAATATGTTTCTATTCAAGGCTAATAGATATAATACAAGAAAGAGATGGATGGGCTGATTGTGCATTTCTAGACCTAAAAAAAGCTTTTGACAAAGTACCACATAAGAAGTTGCTTAAGAAATTAGAATATGAAGGAGGAATACAAGGTAAATTGCTAAATTGGATGGAAGACTTTTTGCAAGAAAGAAAAATGAGAGTAGTGATAAGAGATCAGCACTCAAAATGGAATGAAGTAATAAGCGGTGTCCCGCAGGGAACAGTTCTGGCCCCAATAATGTTTGCTATATATATTAATGATATGGATGAAGGAATTGAAAGCTATATGAGCTTCTTTGCACATGATGCAAAACTACTGAAAAGAGTGAAAACTGAAGAAGATTGTGAATCACTACAGAGAGATCTAAATAAAGTACAAGAATGGAGTAGGAAGTGGGAGATGGAGTTCAATACAAAAAAGTGTAGTATAATGGAATTTGGAAAAAGCAAAAACAGAATAACAGGATCATATATTTTGGGAGAAGAAGGAATAAAAAAAGTAGAAAATGAGAAGGACCTGGGAGTCATTGTTATGAATAATATGTCACCTGAGAAACATATAAATAAGATTTTTGGAGAAACTTATAATTTAATAAGAACAATCAAAGTGGCATTTACATACCTGGATGAAGAAATGGTGAGGAAAATCCTAATCACCCTGATAAGACCAAGATTGGAATATGCAGCAACGATATGGTCACCAAGTACAAAAAAATGTATAAAAAAACTTGAAAGAATACAAAGAGCAATCACAAAACTGGCACCAACACTCTCAAAACTATCATATGAAGAGAGACTACAAAAACTTAAACTACAGACACTAGAGCAAAGAAGAGAGAGAGGAGATTTGATAGCTATTTACAGAATCATGAAAGGCATAGAAATTACTGATAGAGAGAATCTGATAAAATGGGATGACAGAAATACAAGAGGACACGGAAAGAAAATAAAAAAAGACAACTATAGAAGAGATTTGAAAAAGAACAGCTTTCCTCACAGAGTAATAGACAGTTGGAACAAGTTAGATGAGAAAGTGGTGTGTGCAAAAACAATACATGAATTTAAAAATAGTTTAGATAAAATGAGATATGAAGACGGGACCCCACGAGCATAGCTCCCCTTCCCGTAAAATACAACTAGGTAAATACAACTAGGTAAATACACACACACACACACACACACACACACACACACACACACACACACACACACACACACATACACACACACACACACACACACACACACGCGCGCGCGTACCCATCAGCATCGACGAGTCGGTGCCTCCGAAGGTCCCCAGGGGCCGAACACGTGGCAGTCACCGGCTGCCCTGAGGTCATGACCCGGCCGTATCGGGCCGGACAAAACGGGACCCTGAGGTCCGACTCGCCGCACCGGGTCGGCCAAAACGAGTCTCCTGGAACACCTGTAGCCCCCAGCTGTGATGAGTGTCTCCCAAGTGACAGTTAATGCGAGGGTCAAGACCTGATCCCAGTGAATATAAGAGTCACCGGGGACAGACTGCGTCGGGGGCGTTCTCGAAGAGTATCTCGTAATCTCCCGCACTACCTGTCGAGGACCCAGGTCATACATCAACCGACTTACTACCTCGGAGCACCACGCTGGGAGCATCGTCGCGTCGTCTCACAGACGGCCTCGGAAACCGAGGAAGCAATCTCCCGCGCTACCCGTCGGGGACCCAGGACGTGCATCTCTCACCAAGAGTTCACTCGTCGAGGACAGACCACCTCAGAGGATCACCGGACGACTAACGCCGTCTCCCCCTCCTCCTCCTCCCCCCCCCCCTTCGCTCCTCTCGCGGGCAGAAGTGAGTTTTTTACCTGTTCTTAGGCGCCCAACTTTATAATAGATTAACAAAACCTTCCAAGAGTTTTACTTCAGCCAGGCCCACGTCTCCTACATTCCTGACCCTGACAATATATACATACATATATATATATATATATATATATATATACATTATATATATATATATAAATATATATATATATATATATATATATATATATATATATGATATACATATGAATCGTGATGTTAGCCTTGATACGTACAGAGTCAATGAAGTCGATGGTGGTGACGTCACGAACTCGGTTTTCCAGATATCCCATGAGCGTGACTTCTAGGTAGTATATGACATCTGAAATAAAAGGTCACGTGATAGACAAACGACAATGATGAATCCGAATCCGCACGTGGAAAATGGTCTGAAATAGGAGTTGCAATTGCTTCTTGGTTTTACCGAATGAAAGTACACCGTAGCTGAACCTAAAAAAAAAAATCAAACACTTGTCCGTTTGAAAACAAAGTAAAGTTTATACTGTGAAAGTCGTAGCTTTTGACTTCTGTTCAACGAAAGACCTTAGGGAGGAAACTAAACTCGACAACCTTTGCTTACCAGCCTGCTATGAACTAGGTTCGATCCCCGGAAAGTGTGTGGTAATTGCTTAGTTTGCAATTTTAAGATCTACCAGCCCCTTTCTGTGACGGTGGGCATCAAAAGAGCAGTATACCGCTGTCTAATTCTATTCTGTGTATGTGTGTTTTGAAAACAATAAAAAGATGTTTTGGAAGGAAATTAAAAGAGAAAAAGGAGGCGAATCAAGTAGAGAAGAAAAGGTAAAAGGTGCAGATGGAGAGATGATAATGGAAGAGAAGGCAGTGAGAGGAAGGTAAGCAGAGTATTTTAGGGAGTTGCTTAATGTGAAGGAGGATAGGGAGGGAAAGGTAGTTGCAGTGGGAAACGCTAAGAAAATGAGAGTGATGAGTGAGGAAAATGGAGGAGAAATAGGGAAGGATGAAGTGAAAGCAGCTGTTAAGATGATGAGAGCAGGTAAGGCACCTGGTCTGGATGGATGCCATGCAGAATGTCTGAAGAGAGGAGGTGCAGTGATGGTGGACTGGCTGGTGAGGTTGTTTAATGTTTGTTTGAGAGAGGGTAGAATGCCGGAGGACTGGAGGAGTGCCTGTATAGTTCCGCTTTACAAGGGAAAGGGGGACAAGTGTGAGTGTAGTAGTTTCAGAGGGATCAGCTTGTTAACTGTAGTTGGGAAGGCTTATGGGAGGGCCTTGATTGAGAGGATTAGGAGAGGAACAGAGGGAGTAATTGGTGAGGAACAGTGTGGGTTTAGGACAGGTAGGGGTTGTGTAGATCGGATCTTTGTGATAAGACAGATATGTGAGAAAGCTATAGGAAAAGGTAAGGATGTTTTTTGGGCTTTTATGGATCTGGAAAAGACTTATGACAGGGTAGACAGGAAGGCACTGCAGATATATGGGATAGGAGGAAAGCTGTTAAGAGTAGTCAGGAGCTTTTACGAGAGTAGTAGAGCTTGTGTTAGGATTAGAAATGGGGAGAGTGAATGGTTTGAGGTAAAGGTGGGACATCGCCAGGGATGTGTTATGTCGCCCCGGCTGTTCAATCTATACATGGATGGGGGTGGTGCGAGAGGTGAATGCAAGGGTAGTGAGTCAGAGGTTGGAGATGATTAAAGAAAATGGAGAAAAGTGGGAAATAAGCCAGTTGTTGTTTGCTGACGACAATGCGCTTGTAGCAGGATCAGAGGAGGGATTAAGGAAGTTAATGGCAGAGTTTGAGGTGTTTGAAAGAAGGAAGCTGAAGATAAATGTGGGTAAAAGTAAGGTGATGAGATGTACAAGGGAAGAGAGTGACAGTAGGCTGGAGGTGAGCATTAAGGGTGAAAGACTGGAGGAAGTGGATAGTTTTAGATACTTGGGTGCGAATGTGACAGGAAAGGGAGGAGTGGGGGTGGAGGTAGAATGTAGATTGAGAGAAGCGAGTGAATTACTTGGTGGATTGAAAAGTGTAATGAGAAATAGACATCTGGGAATGGATACTAAGAGGAGGTTATATGAAGGAGTGATTGTGCCAACAACATTGTACGGGGCAGAAACATGGAACATGAGAGAGGAAGAGAGAAGGAGTTTGAATGTGTTTGAGATGAAATGTCTGAGAAATATGATAGGGGTTACTAGGCTGGATAGAGTGAGAAATGAGGAGGAGAACAGGGATGGAAAGGGAACTGGGAGATAGGGTTGATGAAAGGGTATTAGGATGGTTTGGACACATGGAAAGAATGAGTGAAGAAAGATTAGTACAAGAAGTGTGGAAGGCGGAGGTGGAAGGAGTGAATATGAGGGGGCGTCCTAGGATGAGATGGATGGATGGGGTGAAAGGGGCATTACAAAAGAGAGGAATGTCTGTGGAGGAAGGACGGGAGAGGACAGAAGATAGGGGTGAATGGAGAGGGGTTGTGTATAGATGATGATGTGATGGATGAAGGGGAGTGGGTGGGGAATGGGGGGTGAGGAAGTATGTATGAGAAAAAAAATTGACGCAGCCCGAAGGGATTTCTCCCCATCTTCTCCTTTTTGCATGAGGGGATTGAGAGGGGGGTCGCCGAATTTATGAAGCGGCCTTGCTGTGGATGTGCTGTGTTTTTCGAAACTGCTTCTGACCCAGGGCTGTGGACAGGATGCAGGGATGACCCGTCATCCAGGAGGTGCCAAGATAAGAGGGACGGAGGAGGGTGGAGGGAAGTGGAATATATAGGAAATGGAATGGGTGGGAGTGGTTTCTATGCCTTTTTCTTTTTGGCTATCCCCCATGTAGGGGGAAAAAGCCTTTGGTATATGTATGTATGTATATATGTATGTATGTATGTGTATGTGTGTGTTTATGTGTGTGTGTGTGTGTGTGTGTGTGTGTGTGTGTGTGTGTGTGTGTGTGTGTGTGTGTGTGTGTGTGTGTGTGTGTGTGTGTGTGTGTGTGTGTGTGTGTGTGTGTGTGTGTGTGTGTGTGTGTGTGTGTGTGTGTGTGTGTGTGTGTGTGTGTGCGTGCGTGTGTGTATTCATATGTAATAAGTCAGAGCGTCTCACATTTATTTTCTAGTCAACTATAAATTGGATTGCGTGGATTGCCAGACAATGCACAATGATTTACTCCTGAAGTCCTGAGGTAGAATTTAGCCAAGTGCTTCCCACGACCCTTAACCCTATACTTAATCCAATACATAGCCCTTAATCCTATACTTAATCCATACTTAACCCTGACCTACTTGTGAGTGGATTGCCCGACGATGGTCGGTAATGAGGATGAGGCGGCGAGATGTCGAGTGTGGTCAGGTCCCCAAGGAAGTTGAGGGTCGAGGCCGCGCTGACGGCGACGCTGTAAGGTTCTTCTTCCTGGGTGCTGAGAATCCACTTGCCGTAGCGAGGCGACAGGAACTTGATGGCCTTGAGGGTGCGCGTGTGGGAAATCACTCTGACTGTTGGGTCGGCCTCCAGAGCTGAGCGGTCGGTCAGGTCGTATGTCGTGCCTATGGGCGAGACATGGATTCTAAGCTATGTGTGGACATTCGAAAACAGGAGATAGAATCACAAGAGTGTTGCTTGTTTTTTTTTTCTTGTTTTTTTTTTTCTTTTTGCATAATGATATTACATTGATACATATGGAAGATGGAAGAGAAAGACACGGCCCTAGACCCGTGTCTTTCTCTTCCACCTTCCTCAAACCTGTCACAATGTCTCAACATTGATACATATATACATGTACACATATGCACATACATACACATAATATACGAGTACATTTCTAAGGTTTAAATTATAAAAAATATATGTCTTTTAAGGTTTCAAGTACTAGCGCCCAGGTGCGTAGGTCTCGCGGATAGGCGGGAAAATCGCGAATATACATTAGTTAGGTTCGATGGGAAAAGTCATGGATGTGCGGGGTCGCGAATGGCGAGTCGAGTTATCTCACACTTTTCTTTGATCCCTCGTCCTTTATTTTCTATGTGCATATATAGGTAGAGAGAGTAAAAGACAAGGGGAGAAAGATAAACATGAGATACATAAAGATTAAATAAATGTTGTAGATCAAATAAGTGATTAGATATAAAGGTGAACAAGTAACCGAATCAAAATTATTCCGAGGTTCTTCCCACGCCCTCGGGTGAACCACGAGCGACATGTGTCTCGCCATCGGCAAAAACAGAATAAAATAAAAGGATGAAGGGGACTGCAAGAGACCACAAGGCCTACACTAGGCTGTTCCAGAATGCAACCCCTACAAGCCTACTTTACTAAATAGCCCATATGTCTTCCTCCTGCTCACCCGTGATGTCCTGCAGCGTCGCCACGGTCACGGCACCGGCGATCCGCACCTCGAAGTCGAGTATCGAGTCGTCGATGGGGACGACCGTCTCCATCCGGCTGCCCCCGGTGCTCTCAAATGCCGTAATATCAACCTGTGAGAAGATCCAAGGCGACGGTCCGTAGTCCGGTTTTCAGGAAATACTTTCTCCATTAATGTATTACTTATCTGTCGCTTCTATATATCGTCAAGGTACAAAAATGGCATCTTTGGTCTGGTTACTGCCACAGCCGATTTTACTGAGGTAACAGGGAGGGTCGACCTAGGACAAAAATTAGTTTTGGAAGTGGGCTGATCTTAGCCAAAACAAAATTACAAAAAATAAAATTGTCACCGTAAATGCATGTGAAAATAGGTGTTCATTCCTGTGTATCACTGGCAGGAAGGAGACCGTAGGAATGAATGGCTCACAGAAACTCAACTTCATGCGGAAACTATGTGTAGAGTAGCAGAATCTCGACCTATTCCTTTATTTCTTTATCTGTTTATTTATTTTTTATTCATTTATTTATCTATTCATTCATTCATTCATTCATTCATTTATCTATTCATTCATTTATCTATTTATTCATTCATTTATTTTTGCAGTCAATGGCTGCTCGCCTTAACTCGGCGATCCAAGCACAGCACTTCGCAGGTGACTCTTTAGGCTCATGTCAGGCGACTCAGGTCAGCTGACGGACGGAGTCGCCACAGATCGGTCTCTGGATCGATCGAGATACACTCCTAGGCAGAATCCTGAGTCCGCCTGCCCGTCCCTATCAGTTGAATCAAATGAACCATAACCTCTATACCGTGTGCAGAACTATTTCTAATAAATCCACACCGCACCCTTTCAGTGGTAAAAGGTTTAAAAGCTTAACCACCCGTCATTATACAACCCCATCCCCATCGTCCACATCCCATCGGCTTGCAACTTCGCGAGTGCTTACATCGGATGACTGGACACCCTCGCTGATGATGTTGGCGACCTCGTCGATGTCGAACTTCCGCGACGGGATGAAGAGTCCTCCCGTGAGTTCAGAGAGGCGGCGGTACTCCTGCACCCCGGTCAGCACCTGGTCGTCGCGGTGACGGTACGAACCGCTGTAGATTATGGTCACCTGCAATAAATAAACAAATAGAAAAATAGATAAATGAATAAATACATAAAAACAAATAAATAACATAAACAAACAAATAAATGAATAAACGAATATAATGTTAATAGCAGCTTCAAATGCATAGAGATAAGACCTCAATTTTTGAAAACACCTAATCCCTTCCCTCTCTATATGTGTATGTGTGTGTATATATATATATATATATATATATATATATATATATATATATGTATATGTATATTATATATATATGTATATATGTATATGTATATATATATATGTGTGTATATATATATATATATATATATATATATATATATATATATATATATATATATATATATGTCTGAATAGACAAATAATTGAGGAGAGTGGTGTAAAGAAAAATCCAGGATATCGCAGAAATACCTTAATTCTCTTACTGTGTCGAAACGTGAGAGAATAAGAGTAGCTCTAAAATAGTGATTATATCTAGACAATCAATAGCCAACACAGTGAAGGAAGTTATATTGCCCAGGCCTCCAAAATTCTATGAAAACGCAAATTAGGTAGTGCAGCTCAATCCAAGACTCGATGATCAATGCTCGTATCCCTCAAAGCATTATGAGTATTGAATTAATAAACTGTCCTACTGGGATTCAAACCCTTGCCCGAGCGAGTGCTTATTATAAAGCAAGGATCGTACCATTGCGCCGCGACGACCCTACAAAATGGAACGACTCAGATCATCGTTCCAACGAGGGCACTCGCGCGTGACCCAGTATTTACTGTCATTTCATCGAATCCTTTATGCACTGAAGAGAGAAAAAATAAATATGTATATATACGTACTAGGTCACTCGGCTTTCACTCATGCTACCTTTAAGATCAAGCTATTATCTGCCTTGATTAAGTAACTTTGGAAGTCTGTAT
Source organism: Oratosquilla oratoria (assembly GCF_046742065.1). Lineage (NCBI taxonomy): Eukaryota > Metazoa > Arthropoda > Malacostraca > Stomatopoda > Squillidae > Oratosquilla > Oratosquilla oratoria. The sequence goes on from NC_134797.1 coordinate 59,356,544, forward strand.
CCGATCTTTAAAAATACTAAATTTTGGACAAACACATATCATAGAGGAGTAGTTAGTTTGGAGCTTTTACTCTCGTGACATAAATGCAATCAGATTCATTGGCCCAGGAAATTACCATCGTCCATAAGAATAAACGTCTCTTAGTTAGTAGTGTTATTGAAAATTATTGAAGTTTTAAATGTCAAAGTACGAACCTAGAATATGGTTACCATCCACGTTTGGGTATCTCACCTTTGAGTGCTGCTGTTGGGCGCGAGCGATCATGCCCTCCATCATCTGCCCCTCCTTGCTGGTGGCGTCAGTGAAGCAAAAGATGTCGCCGTACTCGGGCGTGTTGTCGAGGGCCATCTGATGACAGGATATAAAGACAATGCTTCATCGACAAAAGATTAATACAATCACGAACACACTCACAAGCACTCTCACACACACACACACACACACACACACACACACACACACACACACACACACACACACACACACACACACACACACACACACACACACACACACACACACACACACACACACACACACACGCACACACACACACTCACTCGCACGCACATTATGTAGTATAAGGCTATGAAGAAAAACATATTCCTTCATGGATAGAAAAGAAGAAGTACGAAATGCGAGACAAATTACTCCCATAATTATTGTAGATCACAAACGCTTATGAGATAACTAGAACTTCGGTTAGGTTAGGTTAGGTTAGGTTAGGTTAGGTTAAGTTAGGTTAGGTTAGGTTAGGTTAGGTTAGGTCAAAGAAGAAGGTCATAATAATCTAGTTCGTCACAAATCACCAAAAAGCAAGATTTGGAAGTTAGCAGTTATAGACAAATCTGAGACTACTTAATTCAGAAAACGTGTTACTGGGGAAGAACGAGTGAAAACGAGGTTAAGAATGAGAATATAACGGAAGAAAGACACTATACATTTTTTAATGTCTTAAACCAGAAGTTAAAGAAATGGCATAGGAAAAAATACGAAAACAGAAATTTTCAAGTGAAAGGACAAGGGAATTAAAAGTGACACATACAAATGTGGATGGCTTATCATCAATCAGGTTATAAATCAATGAATACCCTTTCAACGCAGTAATCTGTGCCTAATCGAGACCAAACAATGATTACCTTTTGCTTTTTGTACCTAATCGAGAGCAAACTACCAAGAAATATTGACCTACAACTAAGGAATCGGTAGATGCACATTCTGGAAACGTCATTGAAAATACGAAATAGGACCAGGGTGATGCTATTTGTAAAAAGAATACATAAAACTCGAAAAAATTATAATGACCGAGGGCAAGGCTTGGAATTATAAGCAAAGGGGAGGAAAGAGACTTACGGCAGCATGCGTACCACCAAACATTCTTACCAGAGACATCTTTTCTTTTGATCAAATTTATGGAACAGATTGATAATACAGTCTTGGTAGGTGACTTTGATTGCAAGTAGATCAACTGGAAGGAAGAGGAGGCTAATGGAAGTTCCTGTGGTAATACTCTGTTAAATATTGTAATGTACACCACACTAATCTAATGGGGAAGAGATGTGATACGAGTGAGGGAAGACATTCCACCCAAACTGGACATACTACTAAGGTATCACCGGATATTACTAAATTATTGAGGTACGTGTGAATCATAAGATTGGCCATATAGCGCAGAAATTGATATGCTGAAGGTATTCCGTTGTCAGCTTAGTCCTGTGATCGTCCACTATCTCGTTGACATCCTCTTCGCTGACTTTCAAAATTGCCCAGAGATGCGCTGTTAGGAACAACAGATGGTTCCTCGCTCTGTTGTTGTTGTTTCCTTGTTTTTCAATTGGGAGACTTCGAAACTGTTTCCCTCTAATACTTTCCCACCTGTCTATGACTTGGACTTTTTCGAAAAGATAATTTCAAGGTAGACACCTCTCTTACACCGGTATTTGAACTGTCATTTGTGTGTTCTCTGCTCTATTTTTACCTAAGTGTTCTTTCACAGGCATCTGACCTTTTTCGGGTACCCCATCTATCAATAAAGCAAACATGCATAGGGTCTCTTGGACTTTCAAATCTGAAAATTGCAAGACGGTTACCTCGAGAGCAGGCCAGAACATCTCTGGAATATCTCCACCACCATGCGGCCTGAGGGCATTGACAGCAGATAAGAACTCCTCAGGGTCGTCTGTCCTGACTACAGGGCCAACGTCTGCAACGAGAAACATGGTTACTATTCGTTTATACATGTTGGATTTTAATGGCAAAAAAGTCAGATATGAGCTTTTAATTTCTTAACATTTTACTGCATAGAGTTTGCTCAAAGTAATGAACACACAATGATGTGGGGGTATCATACAAATGAAAACTACATTCCCCGACACATACTGGTCAAGATGCTAGCCAAACCACTATTAAAGGGCTTAGAAAGACATTGTACGCAGATATAGAAGATACAATATGAAATAGAGCAAATTAACCAGTTTTGACATAAAACAATTATTTGCCAGAATACTAGTAGAGAATTCGATATAAGCAGTAGGAAGGGTGGTTGGTAGCATGAATGAGAGCGTTCTTCCTGACCCAAAGAGGGAGTACATGGAGCTGGTGTCCCTGTGCATGAACATTGGTCCCTTCGCTGTCAATAGGGAAGAGCACCAGCAGCCTTCCCGTGGTCCCCACGATGCAAAGTTGCAACCAATCTCTTCAAGGAGACACAAGAGAAAGACCTCTGTGGACTCATCATAGGAGAACGGACGACGTAGATAAGATATGTTGACGGCATATTGATTATCATTCCAATCAGGGACAACCTAAAGGACGCTGTGAGGCGTCTGAATGAAATCAGCCGGAGGATCTAATTCAGAATGGAAAAGACGGTGGAAGGATATTATCCTTTGCTGGACACCGTGATAATAAGAGCGCTGGAAGACCACAGGTTCAAGGTGTACAAAAACATATGAACTGGGACGGTTCCACCCACGGCCTGTCGGCCCACAATAAAAAACAAAACAAAGCAAGGGTAGCTGTATGTTAGTTTCTACGTGCCTACAGGATTTCCAATGGGAAATTTCTACAGTGGAAGATCTACCTTCACAACTCTAGGTTATCCTAGGGGGTTCTCGGCATGTAGAAGAAGCCAGAGAGAATGTCCCTAATAGGACAGTGAGCGAAGGTCAAAAAACGAAAAGGGCTACATGATAAGACCGCTAAGGTACACAAGAACACCAACCTGAAGACAGCCATGACATCAGAGGTCAAAATTGCTGACTTAGTGAAAGGTGAGAGAGAGAGAGGAGGGAGATAGCAGAATAATTTATATGATACTTTGTGTTTCCTACCACAAAAACAGCTATGAAGGAAGAGAAGAGGACTTAAAAGGATAATGAGTGAACACAAAGCTGATTTTTGCTGCCACAGGATTGTCAGCAACATGGTGGAACAAGTAGACGAGACGGAACACTTCCTACACTAGAACGGGGCCAATATTTTAAACAAGAACCTGAGGTAAGGGCCAGAAAGGTAGAAGAAGCTGCACGCATCCTCACCCAACTCAACACCAACATTCGGGAGAGTATCGGAAACTGAAATGTATCTTGACAAATAGATTTGTGATTGAGATTGAGCCATCATAGGACAGAGAATTGTTAACCAAGGGAAAGGAGAGAGGAGACCAGAGATCATAGCTATCCTCCTCCCCCTCCCCCCTCTCCCCCACAAAAAAAAAAAAATATATATATATATATATATATATATATATAGATATATATATATGTATATATATATATATATATATATATATATATATATATCCCGTGCAAGCGAATCTTACGTAGATGGATCCATTATCCATTCCTTTGAGATAGTATTTTTTGACGAAATGTCATTAAATTAAAAGTGAACTCATATCTGAGTTTCCTTTGCCCTCATATCCCAAGGGTTTTTTTTATATTTTATTTATCTAACTATTTAGTAGACAGAAAGCAAAAAGTCAAGAGGAATTCATCTGGATACTGTACTGAGGATGTGTAGGTGAATTAATGCCTTGTTTTTCGGATAAAGACAGCCAAATTCATGCAGAAGAAAGATGTCCCCATAATCTTTAAGATCAAACGGCCCCTCTAGCTGCGAAAAATTATTTTTCCTTAGCCAAAACAAAATCCATAGTGAGGGGTATTTACATTTTTTCTTTTAACTAGATTCCTCACCATGATCTAAGAAACTTCTACCCTCCGCGTCCTCGAAACTACAACTTGTTTCGTCTGCTCCCTCTGTTTGCTCAAAGACAGACCTACCGGGGTCGTTATATTCGGTAAGCACATAGAGCTCGGGGGCGGAGTTGGACACGATAAGTTCGGCTTGCTTCTTCACTGCGTCGATGTCGTCACCCATCGAAACCGTGGAGTCGATAATGATGGACAGAGCCGAGCCATGGTAGATGTCGAACAGGCGGCGGTAATTGTCGTTCTGCACCACGTCCAGGATTTGAGAAAGGTAAGTATCTGAGGCCTGAAACCGGTGAAAAGAAAAGTAATCTTTAGATATAACAGAATAAGACTTATTGACCCACTGTCGGAGAATGAGAGAAGATGGACAAATTCTGTATATTTTGACCCTTATCTGTGGTCCTCTTCAGCAGAATGATACATAGTGTGGAGTATGAGAATATATATAGCTAAGAAGGGTACATTTGGGGACAGGGAAAAGGGGGGACTCAGGTTATATGTCCTTGATGAGGTCGGGGCGGAGGTTGACCGATAGTGAGGACGGAGACCAAAACTGTACCGCATAGTCAAGGATGGGTCTAACTATCGCTAGATAGAGTTGAATAATTACCTCTGCACTTCTATTCGTTACCGTCCTAGCAATGAAACCTAATGCTCTGTTAGCTTTATTCCTGGCGCTAATGCACTGTTTCCTGATTTTAAGGTCCGGACTCACTAGAGCTCCCAAGTCTCTCTCGCACTCAGTTTTCTCTAAAAGTGTGTTATCTAAGCTGTATCTATTTTTGGGGTTGTGTATCCCTACGTTAAACACGTTACACTTAGAGATATTGAAGTTCATCTGCCATTTCACCGACCATGTTAACAATTTGTTAAAATCA
>NC_134797.1:59366638-59379138 GCF_046742065.1 Oratosquilla oratoria
CTGTCCTCCAACCCCTTGTTACTGTCCTGTACAATTTCTCTGAATATTCATTTCCTTATTTCGCCTACCCTGTGGTGGGGGAAGAGAATGCTGCCACCAGGTCTTTCCACTTGAGTCATAAAAGACGACAAAAAACGGGACGGGGGATGGGATGAGGAGTCCTATTACCTGTAGCCCCAAAAGAGGACATTCCTAAAGAAGTAAAGGCATAAGAGGGCCTGTGAGTTTTCCAACCAGTGCCCTAAGGTTTGGGTCTTTTAATGTGTGTGGATGTGGTACAGATGAGAGTAAAAGGGAAGAGATAGGCAGTATGTTTGTGAGAAGAAAGATGGGTGTGCTGGCTTTGAGTGAAACTAAAATGAAAGGGAAGGGTGAGTGTGAGTTTGGGAGTGTGGCTGGGAGGTACTCAGGAGTGAAGAGGGGACGAGGGAGAGAAGGGGTGGCTATACTAGTAAGTGAAGAGATAAGTAAGCGGGTAGTGGAGTGGAAGAAGGTTTCATCAAGGTTGATGTGGATGAAGGTGAAGCTGGGAAGGGAGATGTGGGTTTTTGTAAGTGCGTATGGACCTGGTAGTAAGAAGAGCGTAGAGGAAAGGGAGGCTTTTTGGGTAGATATAAATGAGTGCATAGAGGGATTAGGGAGAAATGTCAATGTAGTTGTATTGGGAGACCTTAATGCTAGGGTAGGAAACGAACCAATAGACGGAGTGATTGGAAAGTATGGAGTTCCAGGTAAAAATCGTAGTGGAGAATTGATGGTGGAGATGTGTCTTGAAAGAGAGTTGATGATAGCAAATACAGTGTTTACGAAGAAAGTCAAGCATAAATGCACATGGGAGAGGGTGGTGGATAGATGGGTGGCAGATAGAGCGTTAATGGCCTATATAGTGGTGACCAGGAGTATGGTAGGAAGAGTTAAGGATGTACATGTTCTAAGGGGAGAGAGTGGGGGAATATCGAATCCTTTTCTGGTGGAAGGTAATTTGAGAGTGGAGAATAGGTGGAGAAAGAGGAAAAGGGCAGAAGGTAGGGAGGTACTTAGAGTGAACGGCTTAAATGAGAAAGAAAAGGAGAATGAATATAAGAAGAAGCTGAGAGGGGAGTGGGAGGGAGTGAAGGATAGAGTAGAACTAGGAGAGGAGGAGGAGTGGGGATGGTTCAAGGAGGGAGTCATAAGGTGTACAAAGATGGTGTGTGGAACAAGGAGAGCGGAAGGAAATAGAAGGAAGGGTAGTGAGTGGTGGGATGAGGAAGCAAAGAAGGGTGTAGAAGAGAAGAAGCAGGCATTCATAGATTGGCTACAAATTAGGACGAGGGAATCGTATGAGAGGTACAAAGTAAAGAGAAGGGAAGTTGAGCATAAAATAAAGAAAACAAAGAGGAGAGCAGATGTGAAATAGGGAAAAAATATGACAGAAAATATTGAAAGTAATAGAAATATATTTTTGAAAGAAATTAAAAGAGAAAGAGGAGGCGAATCAAGTAGAGAAGAAAAGGTAAAAGGTGCAGATGGAGAGATGATAATGGAAGAGAAGGCAGTGAGAGGAAGGTGGGCAGAGTATTTTAGGGAGTTGCTAAATGTGAAGAAGGATAGGGAGGGAAAGGTAGTTGCAGTGGGAAACGCTAAGAAAATGAGAGTGATGAAGAAAATGGAGGAGAAATAGGGAAAGATGAAATGAAAGCAGCTGTTGAGATGATGAGAGCAGGTTTGGCACCTGGTCTGGATGGATGCCATGCAGAATGTCTGAAGAGAGGAGGTACAGTTATGGTGGACTGGCTGGTGAGGTTATTTAATGTTTGTTTAAGAGAGGGTAGAATGCCGGAGGACTGGAGGAGTGCCTGTATAGTTCCGCTTTACAAGGGAAATGGGGACAAGTGTGAGTGTAGTAGTTTCAGAGGGATCAGCTTGTTGAGAGTAGTTGGGAAGGCTTATGGGAGGGTCTTGATTGAGAGGATTAGGAGAGGAACAGAGGGAGTAATTGGTGAAGAGCAGTGTGGGTTTAGGACAGGTAGGTGCTGTGTAGATCAGATTTTTGTGGAAAGACAGATATGTGAGAAAGCTATAGGAAAAGGTAAGGATGTTTTTTGGGCTTTTATGGATCTGGAAAAGGCTTACAACAGGGTAGACAGGAAGGCACTGTGGGAGGTACTGCAGATATATGGGATAGGAGGAAAGCTGTTAAGAGTAGTTAGGAGTTTTTACGAGAGTAGTAGAGCTTGTGTTAGGATTAGAAATGGAGAGAGTGAATGGTTTGAGGTAAAAGTGGGACATCGTCAGTGATGTGTTATGTCGCCCTGGCTGTTCAATTTATACATGGATGGGGTGGTGCGAGAGGTGAATGCAAGGGTAGTGGGTCAGGGGTTGGAGATGGTTAAAGAAAATGGAGAAAAGTGGGAAATAAGCCAGTTGTTGTTTGCTGACGACACTGCGCTTGTAGTGGGATCGGAGGAAGGATTCAGGAAGTTAGTGACAGAGCTTGGGGGAGTGTGTGAAAGAAGGAAGCTGAAGATAAATATGGGTAAAAGTATGGTGATGAGATGTACAAGGGGAGAGAATGACATTAGGCTGGGGGTGAGCATTAAGGGTGAAAGACTGGAGGAAGTGGATAGTTTTAGATACTTGGGTGCGAATGTGGCAGAAAAGGGAGGAGTGGGGGTGGAGGTAGAATGTAGATTGAGAGAAGCGAGTAAATGCCTCGGTGGATTAAAAAGTGTAATGAGAAATAGACATCTGGGAATGGATACCAAGAGGAGGTTATATGAAGGAGTGATTGTACCAACAGCACTGTACGGGGCAGAAACATGAAACATAAGAGAGGAAGAGAGAAGGAGTTTGAATGTGTTTGAGATGAAATGTCTGAGAAGTATGATAGGGGTTACTAGGCTAGATAGAGTGAGAAATGAGGAGGTGAGGAATAGAACAGGGATGAAAAGTGAGCTGGGAGATAGGGTTGATGAAAGAGTATTTATTAGGATGGTTTGGACACATGGAAAGAATGAGTGAAGAAAGATTAGTAAAAGAGATGTGGAAGGCAGAGGTGGAAGGAGTGAATATGAGGGGGCGTCCTAGGATGAGATGGATGGATGGGGTGAAATGGGCGTTACAAAAGATAGGAATGTCTGTTGAGGAAGGACGGGAGAGGACAGAAGAATGGGGTGAATGGAGAAGGGTTGTGTATGGATGATGCTGTAATCCTCTGTCTGATTTGACGCGAGTAGGTCGTCGTCCTGACTTACCTGTGCCTGTGAGCAGCTGGAGCAGACGTCCTCCTCTGAGCCGGCGATGGTCCCGACATCGTAGCCGGGCAGCCCGAGGCCCTCGACGATGTCATGGTTGCCGAGCTCGACCCAGGTGGAGTGCGCATAGAAGTCCTGGATAGTGTGAAGCGACTCGCCCAGGAGGGAGCGGGCGGCCGAGTAGGCCTGGGTACTGCTGACAGCTGTGGCGATCTGGGCGTGTCGCTGCGACAGGGTCTGCTGCAACGCGGCCAGCTGCTCTCCGTCCCCGTGCAGTTTCGGGTCGAAGCTGTCGGAGGGAGACGGGGACCATGAACACCGCAAGGTCTGTGTTCAACTATTCCTCTACTATGCAAAGGTATGACGACAACAATGGTGATCCACCGTTCCTACAAATTCTGGCAGAACATATGGTAATATCATTCTATGTACATATTGTACTAACCCAGTTGACTATCTGTTCACCCAAGTGACAAGGTGATTTCATATTCACTCGTTTATTTGTGTGTGTGTGTGTGTGTGTGTGTGTGTGTGTGTGTGTGTGTGTGTGTGTGTGTGTGTGTGTGTGTGTGTGTGTGTGTGTGTGTGTGTGTGTGTGTGTGTGTGTGTGTGTGTGTGTGTACAAGCAAATCTTATCCGTCCATTTTTCATATATTTCCCTCGTACTAAATATTATTACATTGCTTGTCTCTCTTCGCTCTTCCATTGTAGAAAGTTCTTTTTTTTTTTTTTTTTTTTTTTTTTGCAACATTTCCTCATATGTCTTGGGATCATCTTGGTTGATGGCGTTATATTATTCAGTAATTCATAAGTTTTCCCTATCATTTGTATATGACTTTCTAACAACAGATAATTCCTGATTAAAATCCCAAACTCCTTTACCTCCTTTAACTTTACTCTTAATTATTTTTCGATCATATATTCTCTTTTTTATTATTATTACCTTGGTCTCATTGCAAGATGTCATGTCGTCATTTGAGTTTCTATTCTAATAGCTTCTCGATTTTTTCTACCTATTTCTTTGTATTGAAACCCGTTATCCCTTCCTGTCTCAATTCATGATCCTTATCTAGGTCTTCCTGTGTCAGTATGCAATCCTCTTCGCTTTTCGCTTCCTTCATGACCTTGGCATCTTCTGCAAATAAGTTTGCATAGGTATCCATTCCATTCGTCATAGCATTTATATGCAAAAAAAACATTACGGGAACCAGAATTGAACCCTGTGTTATCCCCACTATTCACTCCTCTACAGTCTAACTTTTCTTCTCTACTGGTCTCATACATCCAATACTTAAAAATTATTTTACCCATTTCAATGTATTCCATTTAATGCCTATGTTTTCCAGTTTCCAAATCAATCTTTTCTATGGCAATTGGTCAAATGACTTTTCCAAATTTAGGTAGCCACAATCCACCAATCTCATGCACCACACCAACTACTCTCGAATAAAAAAACGACAGGATGTCAACAGAGATTCCTCTACCTTCCAAATACTTCATCAAACTATCGTTTACAATATTTTCATCACATAATTTGGCTAATGCACTGGTCAAAGAGACTGGTCTATAATCTAGCTGTACCTTCTTATTTTCTCTTTTAAATATTGTTAATACATTTGCAGATTTCCAATCCAATGGCACTTTCCGCTCTTCCAGTAATGCTATCAGTTTATGTACTTTATCCACAAATTGTCTTCTACACTTTTCAGTATCTAATTTGAGATCCCATCAGGCCCTGAGGCCTTTCTCATTTCCAATTTTTCACATCACTTGTTTCCACTATTATGTTGTGAATAACATCTTCATTTTCTTCACCCTTTTATCTCTCAAAGCACTCATCCATATTGAATGCTGACTGGAAGTTTTCGTTCATTATTTCAACTTGCTTTCTTGTATCTTCATATACTACTCCTTCAACTTTCAGTTTGGATTACCTCCTCTATGTTTCAACTTACTATATACAAATCTGTAGAACAACCTAAGTTGGTCCTTACATTTGTCAACTACAATCTCCTCAACTTTGTTCCTCTACTTACCGTATTCTTGTATACTTTTTCATATGTTATCCTTTCCCTCATCCACCTGAGCATCAATATTTTCAATGATCTTGGCTTCGGCAAACCACATTGACTTGTCGATTTTCATTATACTAATCCCCTTATATCTGTATAAGTTATGTCTGAACCTTTTACTTCTTCCTCCCACCCCTTTTTTTTTTCTCCTCTGGATCTTTACATAAGATAAGAGCTGTGTGGGCTTTAGGAAAGAAAGGAGATGCATAGATCTATTTTTGTAGTAAAGCAAATATGGAAGAAGTTTTTGATAAAAGCCAAGGAATTCCTCTGTGTTTTTATGCATCTGAAGGTGTACGACAGAGGTAACAGAGGGGTGTTATGGGATGTTTTGCAAATGTATTTGACAGAGGGATTTCTGCTGAGGGCATTCAAATGTTTTTACGTGAGTAGTAAAAATTTGTATGAGGGAGGGAAACGGAGAGAGTGTGTGATTTGAGGTGAAGATAGGGCTGTGCCAGGATTGTGTAATGATATTTAAAACGAGAATTATACACAAGATATGTCGTCTCATTTTTTTAGATAATAAGATCCGGAAAACTTAATTATTTGAACGATAGCTTGAATCCATTCAAACTCTTGCTAGGGATCATAGAAATGCATCAAATAAACATCGAGTATTTGAAACACAATCAAGTAAAATTATAGGAATTGGAATGCTGGAGAATTGTGACCCAGCTGACGTAAAAGATGTTTCAAATTTTGAACAATTCAACATAAGACAAAACGAAAAAAAAGGGGTGCTACGATCTAGAACTGGAAATCGTGAAAGGTGAATATGAACTGTGAAACAAAATAGTGTATCGAGACAATACATAAAAAAGATAATGAGCCCTGTTTGAGAAGGAGACATACTGTAAATCAAGAGAAAAAGTAAAGATGATAATATCACTTCATGAGACTAGAGCGAATCCCATGCGAAACGGATCACATGAGGCACTCAACCTCCGTTTTTTATGAATATTTGAATGGGAATACCACTGGATAAATCTCACTACCTTTTAGCCTTACCGGAACTGGTCCATCGAATCGAAGAGGACGTTGGCGCTGGCGATTGAGTTCACGGCCTTGATGAACCGAACGGGAGAACTCCTTGGGCCATAGTAGGCCCGGTAGATCTCCTCCAGGCTGGCAGTGGTGGGGATGTTAAAGTCGGGTACTCCCACCGGAGGATTCCTCAGGAAGAACTTGCGAATGTTCCTGCGGACGGCCTCGCGCGTGATGGCCTTGTGGTTACTTGTCGGTCCCATCATCTGCGAAGGTTTCGAACGGGTTTGGAAAGGACAGGGCAGGATAGGAGGGACTGAATGGTCGATCGGTCCATAAGTCCATTCATCCCCTCAAGACGGTGGGGTGCCTCTTCAGCCGGGTCCACACTTGTTGCATTTCCACGTATCGTATCATCTTTGCGTACCACCTAGTGATACGATACGGTGCAACAGGGTATTGTACCTACTTCTTGCGTGTCCGTATACAACAGGCGGATACGCAACAAGTGGGTACAATACCCTGTTCCACCGTACCGTATCACTAGGTGGTACGCAAAGATGATACGATACGTGGAAATGCAACAAGTGTGGACACGGCTTTAGATATCTATCGTGGCTAAGGCCAGCCGATTCTGTCTGACTGATAAACAAACTCTGAATCAAAAGAGGTCTCGATCGATGAGCAACCCACTCCACTTTCTTCCGAACTTGGCCCCCTCAGCTAAAGAGAACATGCGGGCATAAGCCGTAATAAGTATCTATAACATACACCAACGTGCTGACAGACCTATTAGTACTCAGTGACCGTTTAACAGGCTTTACTCTGACTAGTTCCAAAGTAAAGAGATCCCTGACTGAACGGGCTACCCTCTCTCTTTCTCTCTCTCTCTCTCTCTCTCTCTCTCTCTCTCTCTCTCTCTCTCTCTCTCTCTCTCTCTCTCTCTCTCTCTCTCTCTCTCTCTCGATATATATATATATATATATATATATATATATATATATATATATATAACATATATATATATACACCTGAATGTTCAAGATATTGATGTATGAATTATTCCTGTCGAGTATAAGGCAGCCCCACATCCATATAGTCGTCGCTGTCACCAGAAGTATGTCACTTATTCGCACCAGAATTGCTACCTAGTGAGGATGAAGTCCGATGTAACAAGTGTCGATCAGGACGACCAACTCACCTGGTCTGGGCACAGAACGTCGGTAACGCCAGGATCTGTCAGATTCAGTGACGTGGCGAGGAAGGCGCTGACGGAGAGCGGCCCCCCCGTGACGAGGACCAGGAGCACCAACAGCATCTGAAAGGAAACATCCGAGAGAGTCGAAGTCCTCATGACTGTGGTTCAAAGTCCTGGGTGCAGAGGCGCATTTATAAGTTCCTGGTGGTCGGGTGGGAAGCAGTCAGATGAAGAGGACAGGGAGATATGTAGATAGTGAGGTAAGAACGGTCAGCAGATGTTTGCGGAACTTTGTTTCTGATGCAGGAGAGAATATAACCAGATAAGATAACCATATAATAAAATCACTTAAGACACAGAGGCAGAAAACTAAACTTGGAGTCTTCCTAAGATAGTTTCACCAGCTTCGGAGAGGAGTTAAAATAGAAGGGGGAAAATTAGAAATTAATAGGAAAGTGAACAAGGGTAAAGAAGATTACGAGGTTGAAGAAGAAATTGACAAGTAATGAACATAAAGAGTGGTGATTATTTTGGAGCGAGAAAGGACACTGACACTGAACGAAGTTCACTCAAGGACACTGAACAGACATCGGGGCGACAGGCAACTCACGGGTGAAAAGAATGAACGGAAAAAATATTTCTATCTTTCTTTGCAGGAACCCGCAGAGGGCTGTTCACGGGCGGCATGATTTGCGGGCGTTTAACGGGGGGATTAAGGGTTAGGGACAGGATTTGGACTGGGGATTGGGTTAGGATAAAGGTTAAGGATGGGGTCAGAATTAAGGTCAGGACTTGGATTTAGGTTGAGGAGAGGGAGGTAGTGGTGGGTGATCCCATTTCAGAAAGTATGAAGAGTGGGACTAGTAACTATATGGTATGGGAGATGATTTCAAACAATTTATCCACTCTTGAATGCTGCTGGGGGAAAATGAGTACTTGAATATGTTGGTGCTTGTTTGGTATGTGTGGTATTTTAGGTTGTGACTGCCTCTAGTTATTCGTGTATTTGTTGGGTGTAAGTTTCTTTGTTTATGTCAACTAAATTGTTTGTGATTTTGTACATCATTTGTTGTCTGTGTATTCGTCTTCTTGTTTCAAGTGGTTCAAGTCTAATGTCTTGTTTTAACCTAGTGACTGATGTAGTGTGTCTGTAATCACGTCTGATCCATCTTGCTGCTTTATTTTGTGTGGACTCTAATTTGTATATGTCATTGTTAGTGTGTGGATCCCAGACGGTGTCGCAATACTCTAAGTGTGGCCGAACGAGTGTCTTATAAGCAAGAATTTTGATGTCTGCGTTGCATCTCCTGAGGTTCCTGCGCAGGAATCCCAGGGCTCTGTTGGCTGTAGCCCTGACGCTGCTCACATGTCTGGACCACCTCATGTCTGCTGAAATGTGGCTCCCAAGTATTTGTGGTGGGAAACTATGTCAAGGCTTGTGTTATGTAGTGTATAGGTAAATTGGATAGGTTGGTTAGTACGGGTGAATCTGATGTGATGACATTTGTTAGGTCTAAATGTCATTTGCCACTTGGCTTCCCATTCTTCAAGGGCACGTAGGTCATTTTGTAGTTGAAGACATTCGTCTCTGTTACCTATCTACTGTATACTAAACTATCGTTCACAAAGAGTCTAGTAATAGAGGAAAGTGATAGAGGGAGATCATTTATGTAAGAAAGGAAGAGGAGAGGTCCCAAGACAGTGCCCTGGGGAACTCCAGAAGTTACAGGAACAGTTACAGATTGTCTACCCTCGAGAACAACGCGCTGTTCTCGAGAAGTGAAAAATGTCCTAATCCAATTAAGAAGTGGCCCTCTTATGCCACAATAATCTAACAGTCGTTTGTATGGGATTTTGTCGAAGGCTTTGGTAAAGTCTAAAACTATGGCTTCTACTTGTCTAATTTTGGGGTTGTTAAGTAATTGGGATGTGTCATGTGTTGTCTCTAGTAATTGCGTCTCGCACGAGTGATCAGGATGGATGAGAGGTGCGTTCTGGCAATGTTAGCGTTTTTGCTTTCCCCACTCTATCTCGCCCGATGTGTTTGATTGTAATTATATAATAACCGTGTGGTTCTGCTGACCCATCACCGTTTCCACCAAACCTCTCCTCCTCCGCCTGTCGCTCCAAAGGGTTTTCATTGTGTTGATGCAGATCTTGAAAAGTATCATTATTCCACCTGCTGCGAGGCGGGGCGAGGGTTCCGTTCACTCTCCCATTGCTCACCTACAGAGGGAATCGCGCACGTTCCATCCACGCACAGTGTCCAACCACTCCACCTAAGCCTTCTAGAGGCTACTAAGCACATTTTGAATTAAGAGATGCTTCGTGTTCGCCTCCAGTAACCATACATTGGTCCAGGATTCTTTCTTAAAAGCTCATTCTCAAATACTTCGAATTTCCTCAATCTACACACACACACACACACACACACACACATATATGTACAGGTGTGGTCTTATATCAGGGTTTTGAAGTACTGAGTTTTCCAGGATGTACATGTAAAATTCTGCAAAGGTACAACCTAACGGTGAACCCATTGCGACGCCTTCTATTTGGTAAAACAGATGTCCTGTTGGGCTCTTAAAAAGGGCTTCGGTCGTGCAAGCAATAAGTAACTGCTTCAAGATATTCTCGGGAATTTTAGGAGGGGGCAGTTGGGGGTGGTTCGTAGGAAAAATAATGGAAACTATCATCAGAGATGCTATCGAACATCATTTAGACATTAACCGTCTGATAAATGATAGCCAACATGGTTTCAGACGGAAGCGTTCTTGCGTAACTAACTTACTCGAATTCTACAACACAGTTATCTCGAATTATGACAAAAGAAACAATATAGATTTAATATATATAGACTTTGCAAAAGATTTTGATACCGTCCCACACGAAAGACTACTTACTAAATTAGCTTTGCATGGAATAAGTGGTAGCCTATTAGGTTGGACTAGTAATTGGTTGAATGATCGAAAACAGAGAGTTGTTTTAAATGAAAAAACTTCTGGATGGAAAAATGTTACAAATGGAGTTCCTTAGGGTTCTGTTCTTGGACCACTTCTGTTCATAGTATATATATACTCGTAAATGATATAGACCATGGACTAAAATCTACTGTTTCCAAATTTGCTGATGATACAAAACTGTGCGGAATGGCAAATGATCACTTAAACCAATTAGATATTCAAGAAGATTTAGATAAATTACACCAATGGTCTGAAAAGTGGCTAATGAAATTTAACACAAGTAAATGCAAGGTAATGCACATAGGTAAGAATAACAGTAAGTACGATTACAAGTTATTTGGAAATTCGTTAACAAAAGTGAATAGTGAAAAATATCTCGGCGTAATTATCAGTAACGATCTCAAATCATCTAAGCAGTGTATTTCAGCCTCTGAGAAAGCAAATAAGATTCTAGGGCTGATTGCACGATCTTTTGACTTCAAAAGTCCATCACTCATTAACAAGCTATATAAATCGTTAGTTCGTCCACATTTGGAATATGCTGTTTCCGTATGGTCACCGAATCTCATTAAAGACATTGACAGACTGGAAAAAGTACAACGACGAGCCACAAAACTAATTCCAAATATCAAAAATAAATCATACGAAAATCGACTAAAACATATGAATCTCTTTTCCCTAAAAAAAAGCGTAGACTCAGAGGTGACTTGATACAGGTCTTTACATCAAAAGTAACAAAATTTTCACACTGAATGAGAATCAGACAGGAAACAATGGTCTCAAACTGTCCGGAAATAGATTCAATTTGGAAGTGGGTAGAAACAACTTCGCCAACCGTGTGGTTGATGAATGGAATAAACTTCCTGCAGAGGCAGTGCAAGGTTCGAAGCTTTAAGAATCATTTAGATAAACACCTAAGCAAGATGCTATAATGATTATCATTTATCTTATATTATTTGTTTCTGTTTTGATATCATTTGTCTGTTTGATTCTCATTTATTATTAGTTATATGTCAATTTATTATTATTTACTATTTACCTGTTTGTTTATTATAACTATATATATATGCATTTATTTATCTATTTTATTTGTTATTTACATTATTATAGTTTTTATTTATTCATTTATTATCGTTATGATTTTTTTCGCATCCGACCTAGATATGGACCAAAAGGTCTCCTGTCGGCATGCTCTGCCTTTGTAATCCTTTGTAAAGCAAAACGCTTGGTAATAATGATAATAATAGTAATTGTAATGATAATAATAATAATAATAATAATAATAATAATAATAATAATAATAATAATAATAATAATAATAATAATAATAATAATAATAATAATAATAATAATAATAATAATAATAATAATAATAATAATAATAATGATAATAATAATAATAGTAATAATAATAATAGTAATAATAATAATAATAATAATAATGATAGCAATAGTGATGATAAGCTTAACTATACATCTATACATTGAAGATAGATACTACTGATGAGTCTATTTATAGTCATCGAAATTTTTCTCCGAGTAGGTTGTATATGACGTCAAGTCGTGTTTCTGTGAAGCGAACAGATGCGACCAGATAGCAACAGGCCTAGACACGTCCACGGCGAAGAGCAAACTGCCGATACCGCATGGTAAACTTCATCCCAGCTTCTCAGTCATGTTATTCAATTATAAAAATACAAAATACATTCCCAACAGAAGGAACACACACACACACACACACACACATAAAACACACACACACACATACATACATATATATATATATATATATATATATATATATATATATATATATATATATATACACGAACCCATAGACATATAGGCTATATACACAGATCCATTACATGCCTAAGTGCCGCACTGGGGAAAAATCTCAGCGCCGCCGTGGGCACCGTCTCCCGTGACCTTTAAATTTACGTCACTCCCGTGGAAAAAGGGCGCATGCCAGCCGGACAAAGCGCGTGTATTGGCAAATAACGGCATCCGGGCACTGACACGACCTGGTCATACCGTATATTTT
>NC_134797.1:59384138-59389138 GCF_046742065.1 Oratosquilla oratoria
TTTTTATCTCTAATGTAACTATAGAATTCTTTGGGATTCTCTTTGGATTTATCAGCGATGTTCATTTCGTATTGTCGTTTTCTTTTTCTTGTTGTCTTTTTTAAATCTCTCTGTATTGATACATAACTTTCATAGTCATTAGATGCACCCGAGCACTTATATTTCTTATAAGCCTGTCTCTTTTTAGCAATACTTTTTTCAGTTTCTTTGCTCGAGCCACTTTGGGCGAGCCTGATTTGGGGGACGTCTGTCCTTAAAAGGAATGTAAGTTTGAATCATCTTAGTGAGCGTATTTTGAACAATTTCCCACATCTGATCTACAGGCCTTTCGTTTAATTTTGCCTCCCAATCTGTAAGCTGAAGCTCCTGACGTAGTCCTATGAACTGAGCTTTACTGAAATCGGTTATTTTAGAAGCACAAGTACATACATACATACATACATACATACATATACCAAGGCTTTTTCCCCCTTCCAAGGGAGGTAGCCAAAAAGGGAAAGGCATAAAAACACTCCCACCCATTTCATCCCTAAATACACTCCACACCCCTCCCACCCTTCCTCTCATCTGAGCACCTCCTGGATGACGGGTCATCGCTGCACCCTGCCCACCGCCCTGGGTCAGAAGCAGTGTCGCAAGACACAGTACATCCACAGCAAGGCCGCTTCATTTAATCGGCGACCCACCCTCTCCGTCCCCCTTTGCATATAAGGCGAGGACGGGGAGAAATCCCTTCGGGCTGCGTCAAAATTTACTCACACATACTACCCCACCCCCCACCCCCCCGCCCATTCCTCCTCATGCAGTCACAACATCATCCATATACAACCATTCTCCACTCCACCCGTCTTCCGTCCTCTCCCTTCCTTCCTCAACAGACATTACCCTCTTCCCCAAAGCCCCCTTCACCCCATCCATCCACCTCATCCTAGGACGTCCCCTCATGTTCACTCCCTCCACATCTGCCTTCCATACCTCTTTTACTAGTCTTTCTTCACTCATTCTTTCCATGTGTCCAAACCATCCTAATATTCTTTCATCAACCCTATCTCCCAAATCCTTTTTCACCCCTGTTCTCCTCCTCACCTCCTCATTTCTCACTCTATCTAGCCTAGTAACCCCCACCATACTTCTCAGACACCTCATCTCAAAGACATTCAAACTCCTTCTCTCTTCTTCTCTTATGTTCCACGTTTCTGCCCCATACAGTGCTGTTGGCACAATCACTCCTTCATACAGTCTCCTCTTCGCATCCATTCCCAAATGTCTATTCCTCATTACACTCTTTAAACCACCAAGGCATTTACTCGCTTCTCTCAATCTACATTCTACCTCCACCTTCACTCCACCTTTTCCTGCTACACTTGCACCCAAGTATCTAAAACTATCCACTTCCTCCAGTCGCTCTCCCTTAATGTTCACTTCCAGTCTACTGCCACTTTCACCCCTTGTACATCTCATCACCTTACTTTTACCCACATTTATCTTCAGCATTCTTCTATCACATACTCTCCCAAACTCTGCCACCAGCTTCCTCAATCCCTCCTCTGACCCTGCCACAAGCGCAGTGTCGTCCGCAAACAACAGCTGGCTCACCTCCCACTTTTCTCCATTTTCTTTAACCATCTCCAATCCCTGACTCACTACCCTAGCATTCACCTCTCGCACCACCCCATCCATGTATAAGTTGAAAAGCCAGGGCGACATAACGCATCCTTGACGAAGTCCCACCTTTACCTCAAACCACTCACTCTCTCCATTTCCAATCCTAACACATGCTCTACTACTCTCATAAAAACTCTTGACAGCTCCCAAAAGCTTTCCTCCTATCCCATAAATCTGCATAACCTCCCACAGTGCCTTTCTGTCTACCCTATCATAAGCCTTTTCCAGATCCATGAAAGCCCAAAAAACATCCTTCCCCTTTCCTATAGCTTTCTCACATATCTGTCTTACCACAAAGATCTGATCTACACAACCTCTACCTGTCCTAAATCCACACTGTTCCTCACCAATTACTCCTTCTGTTCCTCTCCTAATCCTCTCAATTAAGATCCTCCCATACGCCTTCCCTACTACACTCAACAGGCTAATCCCTCTGAAATTACTACATTCACACTTGTCCCCTTTTCCCTTGTATAGAGGAACTATACAGGCACTACTCCAGTCCTCCGGTACTCTACCCTCTCTCCAGCAAACATTAAATAACCTCACCAACCAGTCCACCATCACTGAACCTCCCTTTTTCAGACATTCTGCATGACATCCATCCAGACCAGGTGCCTTACCTGCTTTCATCATCTTTACAACTGCCTTCACCTCATCCTTCCTTATTTCTCCTCCATTCTCCTCACTCATCACTCATTTTCTTCGTATTTCCCACTGCAGCTATCTTTCCTTCCCTATCCTCCTTCACATTCAGCAACTCCCTAAAATATTCTGCCCATCTTCCCCTCACTGCCATCTCTTCCATTATCAACTCTCCATCTGTACCTTTTACCTTTTCTTCCCTACTTGATTCGCCTCCTCTTCCTCTCTTAATTTCTTTCCAAAACATCTTTTTATTACTTTCAAAATTTTCTGTCAT
Source organism: Oratosquilla oratoria (assembly GCF_046742065.1). Taxonomy (NCBI): domain Eukaryota; kingdom Metazoa; phylum Arthropoda; class Malacostraca; order Stomatopoda; family Squillidae; genus Oratosquilla; species Oratosquilla oratoria. Next base: position 59,386,726 of record NC_134797.1, read on the forward strand.
ACTCCTACCCCATTTCACATCTGCTCTCCTCTTTGCCTCCTTTACCTTTTGCTTTACTTCTCTTTTCTTTTCTTTGTACGTCTCATATGACTCCCCTGTCCTCTTTTGTAACCAATCTGTGAATGCTCGCTTCTTCTCTTCTACAACCTTCTTTGTTTCCTCATCCCACCATTCACTACCCTTTCTTCTATTTCCCCCTGTCCTTCTTGTTCCACACACCATCCTTGCACACTTTAAGACTCCCTCCTTGAACCATTCCCATTCCTCCTCCACACCCATCTCTGCTCTATCCTTTACTCCCTCCCACTCCTCCTTCAGCTTCTTTTCGTACTCCTTCTCCTTTTCCTTTTCATTCAAGGAGTTCACTCTAAGAACCTCCCTACCTTTTGTCCCTTTCCTCCTTCTCCATCTATCCTCCACTCTCAGCTTACCTTCCACCAAAAAATGATCTGATATTCCCCCACCCTCTCCCCTTAGCACATGTACATCCTTAACTCTTCCTATCATAATCCTATTTACCACTACATAATCCATTAGCACTCTATCTACCACCCTTCCCTCCACCACCCTCTCCCATGTGTACTTATGCTTGACTTTCTTCCGAAACACTGTATTTGCTATCACCAACTCTCTTTCTAGACACATTTCCACCATCAACTCTCCACTACGATTCTTTCCTGGAACTCCACACTTCCCAACCACTCCATCGATTGGACCATTTCCCACCCTAGCATTAAGGTCTCCCAGTACTATTACATTGACATTTCTTCCTAAACCCTCTATGCACTCATTTAAATCTATCCAAAAGGCCTCCCTTTCTTCCATGCTCTTCTCACTGCCCGGCCCATATGCACTTACAAAGACCCACATCTCCTTTCCCAGTTTCACCTTCATCCACATTATCCTTGAGGAAACCTCCTTCCACTCCACTACCCCTTTACCTATCTCCTCACTTACTAGAATAGCCACCCCTTCCCTCCCTCGCCCTCTCTTCACTCCTGATAACCTCCCACTTACACTCACCCTTCCCTTTCAACTTAGTTTCACTCAAAGCCAACACATCCAACTTTCTTCTCACAAACATACTACCTATCTCTTCCCTTTTACTCTCATCTGTACCACATCCACGCACATTAAAAGACCCAAACCTTAGGGTGCTGGCCCGAGGCCCTCCAGCACCCCTTATGCCTTTCCTTTGCTTTTTAGGAAATTGCCCCTTGGGGCTACAGGGAGAAGGATGCCTAGTCCCTCTCCCCGTCCCTTTCTTCTCGCCTCTTACGATCCAAGTGGGAAACTTGGTGGCAGTATTCTTTTCCCCCACCACAGGGAATTCCCCCAATCAGAAAGAGAATACTCAGAGAAATGGTACAGGACAGCAACAAGGGGTTGGGGGACAGCATAACGGAGGGACAGTCGTAGTATAAAAGTGTCATCATTTCTCTATGAACAGAATTTCTTCTATCATAGACAAAATGATGTGTGACTCTGGTCCGTAGGGGCGCCCCATATAGACCCTAAAGTATCGACTGCATGCTACTTTGCCACAATAACAAGCAGCCAAAATGCTACTTTGCCACAAGTATCTATTCTAAAATTGTTTAGGAGTTTGAATCTGACTAAGTTGAGATCGCTATTTGCAACAGATTCACCGACTTCTACATCAGTTACCATGCTTTCGCGGCTAGTGATCAAAAGATCGAGTAAGTTTCCATATCTTGTGGGCTCTTTTACATGCTGAATTAAGTAATTGGCCTATATATTACACCTATATTCATTTTTTTTGTCCATTTGTTTGGGTTAACTCAACCCACAAACTATCATATGCACCCTGTTTCACTTTCTCTAAAACACAAGCATGAACATTGTTTTTAACGTACAATAGAACACCCCCACCTTTCTTGTGGTTTCTATCCTGATGAAAGTGTTTAAATCCCGCAATATTAAATTCAGCTTTGAACTTTGTACCATTTAACCATGTCTCAGTTATTCCTATCATATCGAGATTTTCGCTTTTGACGTACGCCTGTATTTCTTGAAATTTGTTCCTAATACTACGAGCATTAAAGTACATCGTTTTAAGAAACTCGTGATTATTTCTTTTTGACACATTTTGAGTTTCAATATCATGTCTTATATTATAATTTTGTTTTTTATTTATACCTAGCTCTATATTATTATAATTTGGTCCTTCATTGACATTCAATGCCTCATTAACATTTCTCCTATCAAAATTAACATGTCCCCCATCACGAACATCTGGTCGATCACGGTCATCCTATCTCTTTTGTACTTTTTGTCCCCCTACGTCACCGTGATTCACGCCGGCCTCCCATCGTTCAGTGACATTATGTCCGGCATCCCTTTCTAAAATTATATTTTGTCCTCCAGTAACATCATATCCTACCGTGATATT